>NW_017696711.1:0-3190 GCF_001879085.1 Nicotiana attenuata
CAGCTCAATCAACAAACTTCATGTTCTTCCATTTCATACATTAATGGAGTGTAGTGAATACCTGGATAAAGCAATCAAAAACAGAAGAAGAAGGCGTGCTTAAAGATTAGCAAAATGAAAAGTTCAGTCAACAGCAGCAGTATTTCAACAGCAATGGAACAGTGCACAACAGCCTTTAAACCATCTTTGAATCCAAAATAAGCTAGAAATCCTTTAAAGGTTTCAGAATTGAAAGACTAATTGCAGAACTAGATCAATTTCTACCAAAAATGCCAAAGTTTTGGAGTTCTTTTTAGCTCAGCCGTTTTGAAAGCTTTTCAGTGTTTATTAGTCTCTGGATTTCTCTAAAAATCTCACTTGCTAGTGAAGAAACTATGCCTTTATAGGCAAGCCTTAGGGCAGCAGAAAATGAATTCAGTTTTGCTCTTTAATCCTTTTGGAATTTTCGTTTTTGCTAATGTACCCTTAATTTAAAATCAGTTTTTGAGAATCAGACCCAATCCCACCTTCCAGGAAGCTTCCCAAATCAGTTACTAAAGATTCCCTTACCTAAGTTCCCCAAGCTACCCCTTAAACCCCTGAAAATTACCCCTGGAACCAAACGGGTCAAATTGACCCAAGGTCTTTGGGCTACTGCATTAGCAGGTTCTATGGCCTTTGGGCTCCTGAACCCCTGAAGCCCAAATCATGATCCAAAAGACCACAGGCAGCAAATAGGTAAGCCCAAAAATTCTGCCATTCCGGCATCAAAAGAAAAAACAAACGGAGCAAAACAAAAGAAGAGATGCAAGTGAAACAACAGGCAAACATGAAATCAAAAATACTGAAGAAAATGTTAATTACACTAATATGATGATAATCACTAATATGACCTAAATCTAAACATGCAACAGACCAACTAATAACTAAAGAAGAAAGACGAATCATCATAAACAAATAAATAAAACAAAAGAAAACCAAAGAAGGAAAAGAGGGTGACAACTAACCGAACAAAGCTTGGGAAGCAATGGAATCTAAACGAATGACCCAAAAGGTGAGGGAACAGGAGCCAGCCAAAATAGCTAACCCTCTCAAAATCGAACAAAAATTTATATTAGCCAAGGCTTCCAACGAGAAAGCTTGGCTAACACGAATCTCGATTCGTATTGAACTCCGGGAGCCAAAGAGTTTTGAACTAAAAGAACTAGGGTTTTTCTAATTCGAAATTCAATGGATTTGAGAGTGCTTTTTTTCTAGAATTAATGACAGCTTTAGTAAGGAAGGGTGAGGATGGTTGTGTGGTAACATTCTGAAGATGTTTGGAGAGATTAGGGTTCAAGGCACTCCGATCTTCGATCTAAGATTCGAAGAGCTCGACTATCATTCGAAGGCAACGGGTTTGGGATTTGGGATGAGGGGGAGAAGAGGATTCTAGGGTGTGGTTTTGAAGTGGATTGGAGTTGTGCCGCCACCGGAGACGGTGAAGAGTCTCAGGGCGGCGCTTTAGGGTTTGGGTTCCAAATCTGTGCAAGGTGAAATGAAGCAGATGGAGATTGGGGGGGGAGGGGTAAGGTTGTTTAGGACATTTAAATACACCGATACAAACCAGTTCCCAGTCGTTTGATGAGTGAAAATCAATGGCTGGGATAACAGACCTTAAAAACGGCGTCGTTTGATCATAGTGGGGACTTGGACCGGGTAAAGGCATGGGTTTTGGGTCGGATCCAGCGGGATGTAGGGGAGAAATGTTTGGGCCTGGGGAAAATTCAATTAGAACAGCCCAAACAATCAGATCTTTTATTTCTTTTTTTTCTTTTTCTTTCAATTTCAAATTTCCTTTTTCTTTTCCAAATTAAAATAAAACCTAAATTAATTCTAAAAACTAAATTAATCTACCAAAATAAACTAATTGCTCTTCATAGTAATTATAAAAATTAATTAAGTCCTAAATTAAGAGAAAATTATAACAATTCGAAAATTAAAGAGTTAAAAATGCAAAATGAACTATTTTTGTGATTTTTTTTCTATTTTTATGAAACAACTAATCTACTAATTAATCTAAAATGTAAAATTAAATCCTACATGCAAACGCAATGTATTTTTGTATTTTTCATGAATTAAATAAAATTAAACATGCACACAAAAATGCAAATAATCAGAAAAATTCTACAATAATTCCTAAAATAACAAATAATTAAAAGAAAAATCTAACTCTTTGGAATTCTGTAGGTGTAATTCATGTGAGACAAAAATCACGTGCTCACAGTTGCCCCTCTTTGCTCGGAGACACGAAGGATTTTTGGGCAAAGATAAAATGAGCAATTATGAGAGATTTTTGCCTGTTTGAAACTCCACGAGAAGCATTTTTGAAAAGAGCCTGACCGAACCTTGCTTCAGAGGTTGCCTACATATCCTTGGCTATAAAAGGAATCATGTCAGTGTAGTTCTGGAAGTTTCGGTAGCTGGGACTACCAGGAAGCTTTGATTTCACTGTTGCTGTTGCCGCTACTGCTTACTGAACTCCTTATTACACCAAAATGAAAAATAAAAAGCTAAACTAGCTAACCTATCAGCTACGAGTTACAAGATTCCTATCTATAAATCTCTTGAAGCTTGATCTTGAGTCTTGGATAGTTCTTGCTGCAGACCCTGATCCGAATCTTGATGCTCGTCAGCTGTAACCACTGGTTCATTCTTCAGCTTTGGATCAAGGCGGGACATGCAAGGCCTGTGTTTCAATCATATCTTTGGCAGTCCACGTCTTTCTCCGCTTAAACACTCTGAGTTCACTTCTTTTTGTTATTTTCTCTTCTTTTCTTTATTTTTGATTGAGACTCATTCTTTTGGTCATCTCGAACCGTGTGCCTCGAGGTCAAACCTGCTCAAACACCAAAACAAACAAACGAACGAAATTTTTCTGCCCCAGTTTTCACTAGGAAAATTTCGTGAGTTATTTGTAACTAGGATCTGAATGTTTTTTTTTCTTTGAAAGCGATAAAAATAAGGATTGTGTGTCTTTAAAAGGAAAAAGCGACTAGGGAATGGAGGCCCTATGTCTAAAATCTCAACTAGGGAATGGAGGCCCTACGTTGGCAAAAGGCGACTAGGGAATGGAGGCCCTATGTCTAAAAATCTCAACTAGGGAATGGAGGCCCTATGTTGGCAAAAGGCGACTAGGGAATGAAGGCCCTATGTATAAAAAATCTCAACT
>NW_017696712.1:0-3190 GCF_001879085.1 Nicotiana attenuata
TAACATTCTGCGAACCAGAAGTCCGGGTAAGGAATTCTGTTAACCCGGGAGAAGGTGTTAGGCATTCCCGGGTTCCGTGGTTTTAGCACGGTCGCTCAACTGTCACATTTGGCTTGTTATTTGATTTTAGTATATGTTTTGACCTATGTGTTTTTAACTCTGAACCGCTTTTATTATTGTTATTTTAAGAGAATTGCAACGTCGTGAAAACACATCTCGAACCACGTCACATAAATGCACCTGCGGTTTTTGACACATTTCGACTTCGTTGAGATTTGGATTTGGGTCACATAAATGTGCACCCGTATTGAGGAAGGTAAAATTATTTAAATTGCATGCCTAAAGAGACTATCGCGTTATTATCTTTGGGGAAGGCCGTAAAATTTGCTAAACGGCCCATCCCGAGATCTAAGTATTTTAATTCAACCATTTGTTGAGGGCCCCGCAATTTATGCATTTCTACTTGGCGAGGCTCGTCTCATTTTATTAGTTAAAGGGCAAACCTAAAACAACTATGATTTTCTATCCTTTATTTATCCCTAATAATGAAGAAAAAGTCCTAATTATTTAATATTACCTAATAGTATTACGTTTGGATCCATGAACTCATATGAGTCTACGTCTTTAATCATTTTGAGCTTGAAAGCAGCCTGTATGGCAAGACTCTAATCCAGGTGCGAAAGGGCAGGTCAATTGTGGCTTGGGCCCGAGTCCAAACGAGAAGGGGATTCATAATAGGACCTGGGCCCTCGTCAGGCTCAACTGGTTTCAAACAGGCTGCTGAATCTAAGCTAACATACTATGCCGAATTTTCGTTCAAACAATGAGGACATGCTAAATTACTTCAAATTATTCTAACGTGCACTCACTGAATAGTGATAAGGAAGAGCAATGCATTACTTGTTCACATTAACAGAAAAGTGAGCTATTAAATACTACTAATGGCGAAAAAGCAAATGAAAAGGCTAAGCGTACCTGATTGCTTCACTAATACTAAAGTGAACAAATTAATAACATGAGCTCACACTTTATTCATATTGACAACTAAAGTAATCCACTAACAATCTACTAGTATTCACTAACTAATGCAATTCAAGCTGTTGGAGATGTACATTCAACTAGAAATCAAAATCAACACTATTTCGAATTTTTATTTTTTAAAGCAAAATGCTAAACTAAGTAGGTACCTATTATACTGAAGCTACAGTTATACGATCACCAATTAAAACAATCCAAAACAGTACAGATTATACAAACAGTCCTGACCAACGCTAATTCACACAATTACAAACTGACTTTTGTTACTAATGTCCAGGTTCACTTACGGATAATGGATCAACTTAAAAAAATAACAGAAGAAATTTGAAGTATAATAAGCTATTTAGAAAGGCAATCTACAGCAGAATCAGCTTAATTTCATTCCATTTTGATAGGAGAAAGCTACATTGAGCCAGTTCAAGGCATGCACCTGGAAATGGAAATACAATGAAAAGAGGAAGTGATCAGCAGCAGTAATAAACAGCAACAGTGTCACAGCAATTGTATTTCAACAGCAGCACCAAAATCACGCTCAAACCCAAAATCAGTGTAAAAACAACCCAGGAATGAACTCAGACACTCAACAGCAGTCAATCGACCAAAACAAACTCATTTGACCTTAAGTTTACTCAAAATTGAACTAGGAAGCTACAGGAAGAATCAATGCAACTGTTTTTGGAGTTTTTGAAAGTTTTCCATTGTTTTTTTTTTTTTTTTGGGATTTTTGGACAGTATCTAGATCTAAGAGAAGGCTTGAACTATAAGATCAGAATTTTTTAGCTCCTTTGATTTGAAATTCAAACTTTGAAGTTCAGATTTGCAGGTTTTTTGGGGGGGAATTTTTTTGGTTCCCACCACTTTAGCAATTTTTCAGGGGTTCCAAACTTGTGAATGAAGGCATTGGGGTTGCCTTTTATAGGCAAGAAATGGGGTAGAATGTTCTAGATGGCACTTCACATTTTTTTCTTCTTTTAGTTTCCGATTTCATCCACTAGACCTTCAATTTTTAGCTTGTTTCTCAAGTTACTGCCCTATCTTAACTGAAATGTACCTTAACCCCCACACCTAGAAGCTTCTAGGAAACTCTAACTAGATTCCATACCCCCTGAATTATTCTAATTACCCTTAGTTTCAACTTAGAATTACAGCTATAACCAAACGAACCACTAAACTCTACAAACTGCAATCCTAATTCAAATTATGAAACAACCTATTCACTGAACCAAATTAAAACAACAAGCAATCAAAAACTAACTATAAGCTAAACTAATTAATATTGCTAATCAGATGACACTCAAACAAATAATTGACTAACCAGAATCATTATTGAAACCTATACTTACAAGTCATGATTTACCAAAAGGAATGAAAGAAATTCGACTTATTAGCAGAAACAAACAAACATTTAAACTGAAAACTTAAGAAAACAGGCTAGCAAAAGAATTATTCATTTCCGGATTTAACAGTTATTATTAAGCATATTTAAAGCTAAACATTCATGAAAAGCAAATTTAACACCAAGAAAAAGAAAAGGCAATCATGAACTTACCGACCCAACTCCAAGAACCCGTTTAATTTTAAAAATTCAAACTCGGCCACCTCTGGTAAAAATTGGACTCTCCTGACAGCAAATTCACTATGGGAAAGGCCTAAGGATCAACTGGTATCAATTTGGGGCGATTTGGTAAGATTAGGGTTTTGGCCGGAAAATTTCTTTTCGAGATTCGAGCAATTCCGGCTATATTTGAGGAATTGGGTAAAAGGGGTTTGATAGAGGAGGGCTAGGCGGTCTCAGGGTGTTAATTTGGTGGTTATTGGGAAGAGTAGTGTCATGGCCGGAAAATTTTGGATCCAAGATTCGACACATTTGGCCGGGATTTGAGGGAAACGGGTAGTGGATTCATGATGAGGGAGAAGAGGGGGTCTCGGGATGTTATTTTGGTAGTGATCGGAGATGGGCCGCCGCCGTAGGCGATTTCCGGCGGCGGTGTTACACAAGCGTGGGGATGGGGTAATTTGGGACGATGACTAGATGGAGGGTAGGGGTATACGACAGTCTTATACTAATAATCCTAGGCTGTTCTCATCCGTTCCATCAGTAATTCAAGGGCTAAGATTGATTCATGAAAACGACGTCGTTTGCTTTTATTTG
>NW_017696713.1:0-3190 GCF_001879085.1 Nicotiana attenuata
TTCATCCCCACGACGGACGAGAACTCTAGTTATTTCTTCATCTACTAACTCTATAAATTGCAGGATGTTCTCACATTAAAGTGTTGCACAAAAACGCAGAAGTTAAACGTGAATTGGGATATTTCTAGTTCAATTGTAGTAGGTGTTTCATATTGTACCTTTCAGCTTTATTAGAAGCAATTGTAATAGGTATTTTGAGTATTCAAGTTAGAGTTAACTTGAAGTTGTCGCAGCAGTTAGAGGCTGGTTGCTACAACGGGATTAGAGTTAATCCTTAGGTTTACAAAGAGTTTTGTAAATGCTGTTTTGGCTCAGTGATTTTAGTGGAAGTTTGGGAAAATCCTACTGAGTAGTAGGTCGTGGATTTTTCACCTTTTGAGCCAGGTGTTTTCCACGTAAAAATCTCTGTGTTCTTTATTTTATGTACTTTTAATTCCGCAAACAGCAATCGTTAGTACACCTAGAAGAACCAGGTCCTTCCAGAAGCAGTTTAAGCAAAAATTGGGTACCACACAAATCACCTCCCCCCCCCCCCCCCCGTGTGGTATTGACGTTTAGAACATCAGGATCAGTTCTTGCCTTTTGGCGGAGTTTGCTTACAACAGCAGCTACCAGTCGAGCATCCAGATGGCTCCTTATGAGGCTTTATATGGTAGGCGATGTCGGTCTCCGGTTGGATGGTTTGAGCCGGGAGAGGCTCGATTGATAGGTACGGATTTGGTTCAGGAGGCCTTGGACAAGGTCAAGATCATTCAGGAGAGGCTTCGTTCAGCTCAGTCTAGGCAGAAAAGTTATGCAGACCGTAAGGTTCGAGACGTAGCTTTCATGGTTGGTGAGCGGGTATTGCTCCGAGTGTCGCCTATGAAGGGCGTGATGAGATTTGGGAAGAAGGGCAAGCTTAGCCCTAGGCACATTGGCCCGTTTGAGATCCTTGATCGAGTGGGAGAGGTGGCTTATAGACTCGCGTTGCCGCCCAGCTTATCAGCCGTGCATCCAGTTTTCCATGTATCCATGCTTCGGAGGTATCACGGCGATCCTCCTCACGTGTTAGATTTCAGTACTATCCGGTTGGACAAGGACTTATCCTACGAGGAGGAGCCGGTAGCTATTCTGGACCGACAGGTTCGTTAGTTGAGGTCCAAGAGTTTTCCTTCTGTTCGTGTCCAGTGGAGAGGTCAGCCTCCTGAGGCATCGACCTGGGAGTCCGAGTCTGATATGTGGAGCCGTTATCCCCATATTTTCCCCGACTCAGGTACTCCTTTCTTTTGTCCGTTCGAGGACGAACGGTTGTTTTAGAGGTGGAGAATGTGACGACCCAAAGGTGTCATCACCTGTATTCCTACTCCTTCTGCACTTCTGAGGCCCTGGAAACCTCATTTGGGGTTGTCTCGAGTTGTGTGCGCAGTCCGGGCGCGTAGCCAGAAAAGTTTAAATAAGAAATTTGTGAGAAAAACTAAGGTATCGGGCTCGAATTTTGGTTCCGACGCCCGGTACAAGTCTTATATACGGTTTAAGTACTTTCTGTAAAGTTTGGTTGAATTTGGACGTTGTTTGACGTGTTTTGGACTAAAAACTCTAAACTTGATGTTTTAAATAAAATTGGAAGGAAATCCTGGGTCTTGAGGCCTAATTTGATGATTATGATGTTGTTTGGGCGATTTGATCGCACGGATGAGTCCGTAGGATGTTTTTGGGTTTATATGTATGTTCGGTTTGGAGCCCCGAGGGCTCGGGTGAGTTTTGAGTAGGTCCCGGGAGGTCCTAGGCTAGAAATTCAGATGGTTGCAGGTTCAGGGAGTTGCAGGCCCCCAGCGCGCCCGCGGCCGGTTCCGCGCAGTCCGCGCTGGAAGCCGCGCGGCCGCGGTGCCTTCTTCCGCGGTCCGCGTGGCTAGGTTCAGAGGGCCAATGGTTCAAGTCGACCAGCGCGACCGCGTGACTAATCAGCGCGGTCCGCGTTGGGAGATTCAGAGAGTGGGATTTGGGTTCATTCCTCCAGCGCGGTCGCGCTCCAAAACAGTGCGGTCCGCGCTGGGTGGGTTCAGAGAGGGTCATCATTCCAGCTCCTCAGCGCGGCCGCGGTGCACTTTTGCGCGGTCCGCGCTGAGTCTTCAGAAGGGTATATAAGGTCGGGATTTTCAGTTATTTTTCACTTTTTTTCCAAACCCAAGACACAAGAGGCGATTTTCCAAACGATTCTTCTTCTCCAAAACGATTGGTGGGTGATTTCTAACTCATTTTCTTTACTCCTTAACATCTTTAAACATAATTTCAAACTTCAAAACAAAGATTTTAATGGGGAAATTGGGAATTTAGGGTAGAACCTAGGTTTTCTAAAATTGGGGGTTTTGGACCTCAATTCGAGGTCCGATTCCAAAATAACATACATATTTGAGTTCATGGGGGAATGGGTAATCGGGTTTTGGTTCGAACCTCGGGTTTTGACCATGTCGGCCCGGGGGCATTTTTGACCTTTTGGGGTAAATTGATGAAAAAGCTATAATTAGTCATTGGGTTTGATTTGTTTAGCACATATGGATAACATGAAGTCCTTATTGCATAGATTTGGTTGAGTTGGAGCCGAATTCGAGAGGGAAAACGATTGTGGAGGATTGTACTGGCCGTGGAAGTTGAGGTAAGTGTTTGGTTTAACCCTAGCTTGAGGGAATAGGTGTCGAGTCTTGTTTGCTAATTGCTAAATGATCGAGTACGATGTATAGGCATGGTGACGAGTTCCTATACATTGGTGTCTAGCATGACCGTGAGTCCTTACATGTGGATTGTTTGGATATTGTTATGCCTTCCATGCTTAATTGATGGCTTTTATGCGTTGTAAACACCTTGTGAAGGATATTGTGATTGTGGAACTTCGTGGAGCATTGGCTCGGTCTGAAACACAAATGGTGAGAGTATATGAGATGAGAAATGCCTTGGAGCTTGACACGAGTGCTAATGAGAACTAGGATATGAAAATGAAAGAAAAAGAGAAAACGATTTACTCTTGCATGGTTGTATTGGTTGTTTGTGTACCCTTGTTGGGATTTCCTTTCAAATACTTGTTTACTCCCTTGCCCTTTATTTGTGACTGTTGTTTGGGCAGGGTTGAGAGGTATACATTACCGATCGGGTTGCGCGCCGCAACAGTGATAATTGTGGATCGGGTTGCACGCCGCAACAGTGATAATTGTGGATC
>NW_017696714.1:0-391 GCF_001879085.1 Nicotiana attenuata
TTCCCAAAATTATCATTTTTGGTGAATAACTTATTTTATTCTCATATTTATACCAAAATGAAGCTAGGGTAATTTTTATACATTTTTACAAATTTATTTAGTATTTTAAAAACCAAATTGCACGTAATTGCAATTTTATCCTATTTTAAGAATTAATAGCATTCTATAATTATGAAATTGGTTCCAATATTTTTAAATTAATGTTTATATATTATTAACTGATCCAGTACTTTTAATTTGCTTTCAAAATCATTTTCACTATTTTTACAAAATAAAAGGGGGAAAACTGGCTATTTAAAATTTGGCCTCATTTCGTTTCAATTGCAGCCCCATTACATTTCGATTATAGCCACATTGACCCCCCCTAATTGACCCAATTTTGAATCCCAAC
>NW_017696714.1:591-3189 GCF_001879085.1 Nicotiana attenuata
CTCTCTCAAACTCTCTCGAAGGTTCTTGAAACCCTAATCGTCTTCTACCATGTTCAACCTCAATCTCACCGGAATCCATGGCCTCTCAGGCCATGGATGGCCTATACTCACCTCCCTCTGCTCTTGAACGCTTGGTCTTCGAAGTTTCGAGGTATGACCTCGATGGTCTCCGTTCAGATCTCCTCCGATTCAAGGTTCCATGGCCTCTCCGGCTTTGCTCCAGCGTATCCAAAGCATTTCGAGCCTGGTTCTGACTCATCCGACTTAGATCGGACCTTTTTCAAGCCTTTCTCGCTTTAGGGTTCCTCTGAAACCCTAGCTATTCGAGGTTTTCTCTGTTTGTTTTCTTAAATTGGTTCTATATCTGTGCTCTCCTTGAGTTCTTAAACGTTTTCCCAATTTTTTCTTTCAAAAATTACTTCTCTTTGATTTAGGGTTTCTGGAAAAACTCAAACTGTTCTCCGACTTTTCTTCTCCTTTGTGTATATTTGTCACACATGTGCTTCTACTGCTTTCTTATGTTTTTCTACTATATATGTTCTTCTGTGCCTTGTCTTTCTACTGTGTTTATACACCATGCTTATATGTTCGTCCTACTATGTTTTTCCTATATGTCTTGTTGATATATTTTTCTGGTATTTTGTGCTCTCCTACTGTATGTATCTCCTACGGAGTTCTTAAGTTCTTTGTTTTCCCTTTTACTAGACCTTGTTTGAGTTCTCTTTAAAAATGTTTCTTCTACTGTTTTCTTAAGTGTTATACTACCTCTTTTCGCTTCTGAACTTGTTTAAGTCCCAGGTTTTCTTAAAACATGTTCCTTCTACCCTCAATATGCTTCGAATCAGTTTCTTCACTTTGCTGTTTCAAATTTTGCTATTGTATCTGTTTGAGCATGGGTGTATGTTTTTATATGTGTGATGAATCCTTTTTTCCAAAAAGGTTTCCAACTTTTGATTGATTCAGAATCCTTTTTTTTAGGTTTAATTAATTAGTACTGATTTTCCTTAAGTCAAGATCTTTCCCATCTTCCTGACCTGGTTCATTCACATGAAATCTTCAATTTCTGATTTTACTGGCTGTTGATTGATTGCCTTTCCTTATTTTGCACAAACCGTGTGCTATCAAACTTTTTCCTTAAATAAATCTCTGTGTATTTACCCTTCTTGTGTTGCTTTGGAAAAGTGTTTGATCAACCTCTTTCCTTAATTATTTTACCCGTTTGAAATCAGAATCCCTTAACTAAAGGGAAACTTGTGTAATTGATTGACAATTGATCTTTTTTTATTATTATCCTACCTTATTCTGCTTGCCTTCTACACTATAAAAGGGCACGACTCCTTTCTCACCAACACACCTTGAATTCGACACTTTTCAAACAACCTCGAATTCAACTTTTCAGACACTTTCAATTACACACTCTCAATTCAACACTTTTACACTACTCAATCTCATAGTTCTCTTCTAAAATCATAGTGTTCTAACTGCTTGCTTGCACTTTGGCTTTACAAGACTACTGCTTTCTCTTCTTTTGTTCCCCTGAAACTGGTATGTTCTAGTTTGGTTTTCAGCCTCATCCCAATGTGTTTACTTTACAACTTCTACACCCATGTCTGCTTTACTGCCTATGTTTAATGTTAATTAGCATGTCAATTCCTTTGCATATGTTTATACTGTGAATCCCTGCACCCCTGTCCCCTTCTATGTATTTGAGTTGAAGTTCAGAACATGGCAACATCCAAATTGTTGCTCATGTTTGGACTTGATCCCTTAGGGGATCCTCACTCCCAAACAATATGTCTAACAGGCTGGTTGGGGTGTGCCAGCACTTCCAATTGCTAGGTATGACCACCAGCCTATCTTTGCTTTTCCTCCAGAATCCCTTCTCTGCACTTACACTCATTCCTAGTTTCTATGTTCTGCCCCCCTCCTGTGAGCCTTGCCTTGGGAACTTGAGCTCCCTCTGAACTTGGACACTTGAGGGCTGTCTCTTCCACACTGCACTATGACTCAATCTTGTATTTGGGTGTAAGCACTGCCCGGATTCCATGAGGCTCTTGGGAACTCTGACACACCCAAATGAGAAAGGCTTTGGATTTTGGTCTTTGGAGTTGGTTTACTACATGCTTCAGGCAGGAAACCTGAATCAGGCTCTCCTTGGTTGTAAAATTTTTTTTAGGTTTCTCTGATGTAATTTTACCTTTTCTTATTTATTCTGGGCTGTAATAACTTGTAATAACTATTGAGACTTTTAGTGAAAAGGGGAGGGTAAATCATGCATGCAAAAAGGGGTAGATATCATGTTCATAGGTGATTATTATACTTCTGCACTTATATCCTGCTTTCAACTTTCGTTTCTGTATTGCATATAGATACCATGTCTATAGGTTACGCATTTCATATAGAAACCATATCTATAGGTTATGTATTTCATATAGAAACTATGTCTATAGCTTCTGCATTTCATATAGAACCCATGTCTATAGGTTCTGCATTTCTGCATCATATAGAGACCATGTCTGTAAGTCATCTCCAAACGCTGCATATCATATAGCTAACATGCCTATAGGACTTCCTGAATTTTGCATCATCATCTGTCAT
>NW_017696715.1:0-3189 GCF_001879085.1 Nicotiana attenuata
GGAATAATAGCCGGGGGATCTCTTGGTATCCCGAGGATCTCTTGGTATCCTCAATAAGTAAGTCGGGGATCTCTTGGTATCCGAGGATCTCTGGGTATCCTCTATAAGTAAGTCGGGGATCTCTTGGTTTCCCGAGGATCTCTGGGTATCCTCAATAAGTAAGCCGGGGATCTCTTGGTATCCCAATATATATAGAAACACATGTGCCAAGGATCTCTTGGTATCCTGCACCCTCAATCCAGAATATCTCAAGTACAGGGGATCTCCCGGGAAGCCGTCCCATAGTCCCAAATTAAACACACAACAACAACAACCCATAATCTCAGAATAATGCTAAAACCAGGACAAGAAATAGTAAATTCTAGCCTAACATGCTCCACAGAGTACAAATAGCACAGCTAAACAATAAGCAAGTAAGCCAGATAAACATGAGTCTCTAAGCTAGCACAGGTATAAACTTACAGTCTAAAATGAACAAGTAAACAGGAAATCTCAATTTAAATACTTCAAGTAGAAACAGGTTTACAACATTAGCTCAAGTACGCGCTCGTCACCTCACGTACGAGGCATTCAAATATTCAAAGATCATGTCCTAAGGGGAAAAGTCCCCCACACAAGGTTAGACAAGCCACTTACCTCGAACCGGCTCAATATCAACTAGAAACCACGCTCTTGCCACGAGTATCCGACTCCAAATGGCTCAAATCTATTCAATTCAATTACACATCGTAAATAACATCGCAAACACCTGGTTTTGCTAATAAATTCAGAGCTACGGCGTAAAATTAGGTGAAATGACCAAAATGCCCTTCAGGCCAACGTCTCGGAATCGAATAATTTTCACATTTTTAGAACCCTCGTACTCTCACGAGTCTAACCATATAAAAATCTCCCAAATCGGAGGTCAAATGCCAACTCAAAACTCAATAGTTTAGGCAATGAAGTTTTACCCCAAATTATCCAATTTTTGATCCTAAACTCGAATTCCAATGATGTATTTAACTATATAATGATGAAATATAATAAAAAGGGACCAAAGAAACGTTACCCAGTGATCTTCTCTTCGAAACCCACTCAGAATCGCCTAAAACCGAGCTCTCAATTGATTTCTCCAACTTATGAAATTAAAACCCTCGAATTTCTATATCTGTACAGTGAATGCCGCTTCTGCGGTCTAGGGACCGCTTCTGCGGTCCCGCCTATGCGAAACACTGGCCGCTTCTGCGGCTTCTTTTAAAATGCCAGACCTCCGCTTCTGCTGATAAATAACCGCTTCTGCGGTACCACTTAGGCGGAAAATTCAACCGCTTCTGCGGTTCCCAAGCCGCAGAAGCGAAAATACCAGAAGGAACAAAATACCAGCTGCTGCAAACTTAGAAATTTTCCTCCGTTAACCACCCAGAATCATCCCGAGGCCCCCGGGACCTCAACCAAAAGCACCAATACCACTTAATACCTTATTCAAACTTGTACCAATCGTTGAAACACCTAAAACAACACCGGAAGTCCGATTAAATCAAAGATTCAAGCCTAAGAACTTCAAATTCCAACAAAACACACTTTCGATCAAAAACCAAACCAAACCTCGCCCGAATGACCTGAATTTTGCACACACATCCCAAATGACATGACGGAGCTTCTGCAACTTCCGGAATTCCAATCCGACCCTCGGATCAAAAACTCACTATCGGACCGGAAACTTCAAAAATTCAAACTTCGGCATTTCAAGCCTAAATGAGTTACGAGCCTCCAAAATACATTCCGAACACGCTCCCAACCCCGAAATCACCTAACGGAGCTAACGGAACCATCAGATTTCCATTCCGAGGTCTTCTTCACACTGTTCCGATTACGAACCATTTTTTAATTCTTAAGCTCTCATTTAGGGACTAAGTGTCCCAAAATACTCCGAATCCCAACACCGAACATCCCGGCAAACCAAAATAGCAGAAATGAACTTAGGGGAAGCAGTTAATGGGCGATCGGGGCGTAAATTCCAAAAACAACCGGCCGGGTCGTTACATCCTCCTACACTTAAACATTCGTTCGTCCTCGAACGAGCATAGAGAACATACCTGAAGAAGTGAAAAGATGAGGGTACTGGCTGCGCATATCCTGCTCGGTCTCCCAAGTCGCCTCCTCGGCCGGCTAACCCCGCCACTGAACCTTCACTGAAGCTATGTTCTTTGACCTCAACTTCCTGATCTGCCTGTCCAAAATAGCCACTGGCTCCTCAACATAGGATAGATCCTTGTCCAACTGGACTGAACTGAAATCCAACACGTGCGACGGATCACCGTGATACCTCCAGAGCATCGAAACATGAAATACCGGATGAACTCCGGCCAAGCTGGGAGGTAAGGCAAGCTCATAAGCAACCTCCCCAACTCGCCTCAAGATCTCAAAAGGGCCAATAAACCTCGGACTCAGCTTCCCTTTCTTTCCAAACCTCATGACGCCCTTCATAGGCGAGACCCGAAGCAGAACCCGCTCACCAACCATATATGAAACATCACGAACCTTCCTGTCCGCGTAACTCTTCTGTCTAGACTGGGCTGTATGGAGTCTGTCCTGAATCACCTTGACCTTCTCCAATGCATCCTGAACCATCTCTGTACCCAATAGCCTGGCCTCACCCGGCTCGAACCAACCCACCGGAGATCTACACCTCATGCCATATAAAGCCTTATACGACGCTGTCCGAATGCTGGACTGATAACTGTTGTTATAAGCAAACTCCGCCAATGGCAAGAAATGATCCCAAGACCCCCCAAACTCAATCACGCACGCACGGAGCATGTCCTCAAGAATCTGTGCGCTCGGACTGTCCGTCCGTCTGGGGGTGAAATGCTGTGCTCAACTCCACCCGAGTGCCTAACTCCTGCTGCACAGCTCTCTAGAACCGCGATGTAAACTGAGTACCTCTGTCTGAAATGATAGAAACTGGAATACCATGCAAACGGATGATCTCCCTAATATAAATCTCCGCCAACCGCTCCGATGAATAAGTGGTACACACAGGAATGAAATGAGCGGACTTGGT
This sequence comes from Nicotiana attenuata, assembly GCF_001879085.1. Taxonomy (NCBI): domain Eukaryota; kingdom Viridiplantae; phylum Streptophyta; class Magnoliopsida; order Solanales; family Solanaceae; genus Nicotiana; species Nicotiana attenuata. The sequence continues at coordinate 3,044 of NW_017696715.1, forward strand.
CAGCCGGTCCACAATAACCCAATGGAATCAAACTTCTTCAAGGTCCGTGGAAGTCCAGATACAAAATCCATGGTGATGCGCTCCCATTTCCACTCCGGAATCTCTATCTGCTGGAGCAACCCACCCGGGCGCTGGTGCTCATACTT
>NW_017696716.1:0-3189 GCF_001879085.1 Nicotiana attenuata
AAGACAACTCTTTTCCCACTTTGGGAATTGGGTTTTTTGAGAGTTTGGAGAGTCGCCACCTAATGATTATAGTGCATTAGGACACTTTTAGAAGAATTAAATATGCAGACCAGAGTTTTGGGTAAGGGCTTGAAATTATCTCGAGGGGAAGGTGTTAGGCACCCCTCAAGATCCACTAGTGTGGTTCCCGGCCATGCTACCATTGTGACTTTAGATGTAAAAAATAAACAAGTACAAGAAGCACAAAAGGTTAAAAGAAGTACTGAGTTTTAAAGGAGCAATTTTATAAAAAAAAATGTGCAAGTGGAGAAAAAGGTCAAGTACTTAGTGCAAATAATCCGAAAAGATCATGCGAGAAGCAGGAATTGAAAATGCAATAGCTTTAAAGATTCAGAAAATTTTATTAAACTAATAAAGAAGGAGAAAGGGGTCCTAGGTTTATACATTACATGGATCATTCGCACAACACTGGTACTCAATTGTACGCGGAGTGTTAGCGTGTAATCATCATCTCCATATCTACCCTTCCCACCCTGTTAAGGTATTAAAGCGCGGAATGATATCGTTTACTTATCGCGTGCTACTACCCGTCCCAATCCTATTAGTCCCGGGGTATTAGGACTTCTAATCCTAAAGGGGAAGAAAGGGATGGGGGCCTTTGTGGAGTTTAAAGGATAAAATTCTAGCTCGACATTCAAAACAAGTATCAAGTAAAAGGGGAGGACAAGCAAGCATACAAGGCTCAAATTAACCCCAGAAGTCAAACAATTATTTAGTTTAGCATGCCTTGACAAATACTGATTTGGTCTTAGATTAAATTAAGCAGCGAGGGACTGGTTCAACACATGTATTTAAATAGAGAGTCTGCATTAGGCAACTCGGATACAGTTGTCAGGGACTGACCCAATTCATTAATTAGCCAAACCTTGGTTATGAGTTGAAATAAAAAACCTAGGAGTAGGATCTATTAATTTCAAGAAAAAGATGCAAAGAGGTATCAATAGTTTCAGAAAAGATGCAAGTTGATTTTAGAAAAAAGAATTATCAGTTTAAACAAAGAGAAAAGATGCAAACCGATTTTTAGAAAAGAGTTACCAGTTATTTCAGAAAAGATATAGACTGATTAAAAGGTTTACGAGTTTCGGGGGAGTGCAGATTGGCTATAGGAAAAAGGTTTACCAATTTTAGCGGGCTTCAAAAGTAGAAAATTATCAGTTTTAATAAAGACACTAGTTCCTGCAATCGATACTGTTTAAGAACGAATGATGCTATTAAAGACGAGGTTTCCTATAGGCATGCTTTCTATATGTTTACTGATTTTAACACCCTTTCCTGATATCAATAAGAGTCTTATACACATGATGTCTATATGCAACTTTGTTATTAAGCCTATAAACGGTTTGCCTAATGACATTTATATATGCAGAAATGCAAGAGCCTATAGACATGATCTCTATATGTGTCATTACAGAACATGAATGTTAAATCCTATAGACATGCTTTCTAGGTGATTTTTGCGGTAAAGTTAAAAGTTAAATCCTATAGGCATGGTCTCTATGTGATTGAATCAGTATTAAAGACCCTATAGGCAGGATTTCTAGTTTGAATAAAATCCTAATTCATGATTTCTACCCCTGGGATACAAGAAAAGTAAAGACCCCTCCCACACCCTTTTACTATACTCCCCGAGTTTCATACAAAATTATTACAACCCAATGAATCAAACTGGAAATTAAAGGACACATCAAAAGCTAACAGCTAGATCCGAGTAGCCTAATTCAACCTTAATGTCTAATAACATGCGATTGAGCCACTTCCGGGATCCAGATTTCCAAAGCCTTCTCTTTATCCAAGGTGCTTCAAAGTTCCAAGGAATCTCAGGGATTCCAGGCATTGCTTACACCCAGGATACTACCAGAATTAGAATAGTGCAGTGTGGAAGAGCCGGCTCTCGTGCATCCAAGTTCAGAGGGAGCTCGGGGGTCCCAAAGCATGGCTTGCAAGAGAGGGGCAGAACTTATAGCTAAGAGTAAGTGCAAAGTGAAAGGGAATGGGGGGGGGGCATGATACGTGGTGGTCATGCCTAGCTACAAAGTAGGCTGGCACACCCCTTACCACCTGCTTGGTCAAACACATTAAGAGCAGACCCTTAGAGGTCAGAACAGAGTCTGGACAGTGATTAGGACACTGCCAGACCCAAGTCTAAAGCTCAACAACACATAAAGGGGGAAAGGGAATGGGAACTGATTGAGTTTGGGATTCAAAGCATCCAATCTAGAATCATGGACAACAATATTAGAGTGTTGTCATGCCCCGAACCATAACTCACCTATAAAGGGGTATGAGGGTTTGGGATTCATAAAGTATCAAATTCATGACAAACAACCGACAGGATGCATACATAATTTAAATACTGAATTACAAAGGAAAGGGGGGGGAACATGTTACAATATGCTAGAAACAAATGTCAACTAAAAGAATTGGACAGAAGTGGGCAAAAGTAAACACATTGTGGTGGAGACATGTAAACTAACTGAGACATACCAGTAGAGAAGCAAAAGAGCGCAGGAGAAAGTAGAGTAAACAAAGTCCACAGCAGCACAAGTAAAAGAGAAAGAGTTTCTAAGTGAGAGTGACTTGTGGACTCCGATTGCGTTTTGTGTTCGTGTGTTCAAAGAAAAGGGAGGAGATATTTATAGCTTTGAAAACGTGTAGAGAAATAAGGTAACAAGTACAAATCTAACACAAATATGGCATGGTCACAAATTAGAATCAATTAGTATAAGACTCCCCTTTAATCAGGGAATTCTTATTCACGGATACTAACCGTATCCAAATAAGGAAAGGAGAACCAGCCTTGCAAGCAGAATGGCTGTTGCCATAAAAGAAACAGTAAAGTCATACAATAGGCAATTAAGTCTAAGTACAGGATTTGAAATTATTTTTGGAAAGATTCAGTGGGGCCAATCAAAGGAAAAGGAATCAATTAGACTTTGACAGGCTAGTAAAATCAGGATCTCAAGGAAGGAAAAGTTTTTTGAAATCAATTTCGAGTTAAATAAATCACAGGAGGTACTCAGTATATAATGCTTGTACAAATAGCAGACATGTGAGGCTAAGTTATGGCAAAAGAAACATCATGCAGCAATAGCATAGAGCAGACATTCAAAGCATGTTAGTTAGGCTTCA
>NW_017696717.1:0-3188 GCF_001879085.1 Nicotiana attenuata
CAAGTGAGCAATGGGGTCACCGTGTCCGTCATATTTCTCAAATTTTGGAGTTTTGAACCCTAACGGCAAATGAACATGAGGGAACATACAGAGATCCGTGTATGAGACACTCTTTTGCCCGCTTAATCCTTGCATGTTCTTTAAGCTCTGCTCGAGGCTTCTCATTCTCTTTGCCATTTCATCCTGCTCTGTGTCTTTGGGGGTTTTGTCCTGCCCTGGTGTAAGCTCGTATGGGGGTGGCTGGGAGTAGTTATATACGGGATATTGAGGAGGATCTGATGGGAAGACAGGGTTTTGGAATGTGAATGCTGAAGGATCAAAGGCAGGCCTTGGCAGCGAAGGCTGTGTGGTAGCAGGACATGGTGGAGCAGTGAAGCTATTAGGAACTGTTCCTGCTGGGCACACCTGGGGGCGGACCTCTGAAGGTGTTCCGACGAAGTGGGCGGTCATGGTAGGTTGTCCAAAAGGGGTAGGAGGGTGACTGATAGGGACAGTGGTAGCACCTCCAGTTCTGGGAAACAACTCTGGGAATCCGGGAATATTGCTTGGAGGTTCCTTTCCATTGTTCCAAGCATCCCACATTTCCATCAGTCGCAGGCGCAGGATCCGATTTTCTTCAGCTGTAAAAGATTCAGAGGCCGGGACCCCTGAGATGGGGCTATCTTCAGAAATGGGGACTGCGGGCAAAGTCATTTCTGTAGACATTTCCACACTTCCTTTTGATCTGGTGAAGTATTGGTGCGATGCCAGTTTACCACAACCAACCACCGTTTCTAAAAGCTAGGCTGGGATTAACAGCAACACACGGTTAGTTTGAGACAAGTAACAGATAGGTAATCGCACATTGGGGTGTGATGCACCTATACAGTCAAACGAATGTCTACATGTTTGCACTGGTTGCATGCGTCATTCCGGCTTTTTTTTTTTTTTTTTTTTTTTTTTGATTTCCTCTCTTTGTTTTTCTTGCTTTTCTTTCTCTTTCTATTTTTCTCATTTTTCTTTTCCCTATGTTTTTTCATTTTTCTGCTTTTCCCCTTTTCTTTTGCCATGGCTTTTCTCTTGATTCCTTATTTTCTCTTTTTGTGTTTCTTTCTCTCTTGTTTTTCTTTATTTCCTCCCCTCGTATTATTTTTTTTTATTTTTTTTTTCTTTCTTTTTCTTCTTAGGGTTACGGTCGAATCCTATGGAGATTGCCTACGTATCATGACCCCGCATGAATCAGACCAAGCGTAGTTCTTGCAAATAAATGCAAACCTAGATGCAAAAAAATAAAGAAATAATTTGTTTTTTGGGAATTTTCAAATTTTCATTAACAACAAATGCAATTACAAAGCTACTAGACTATTTGTTTTTTTGGAAATAGAAAATACAAGACCAGACACGAAAACTATAGACTCAAGAGTACATCAAAGCTTCAAATCCTGGGGCCCGCGGGGCATCACTCGGCATCGCCGCGGGCCTGCGTGCAAGACCCTTTTGCAACTGATCTAGATCGTTCATAACCTGGCGAACAAATATCATCACGGAGGCAAAGAATGTGGTATGACCCATCCGTTCACCGGCTTGGCACTTCATGACAATGTAGTTGGCAATGTTTCTGATTCTTTCCCTGATTTGACCTTTCTCTTGGAGTAGCCGGCTTATCTGTTGAGTGCGAGCCTCTAGTACCTGAGAATCCTGGAAGTGAAGGTCTTGTAACAATTTTACTTCCTTCTCCATATCGGCGATTAATTCATAACATTTTTCCCTCTCAGCCTGTAGCTCTTTCTCCCGACGGGCTGCCTTTTCTTCAAGAATGTTCATTTTCCTTTTCATGTTAGCGATGGTTCCCTCATAGTTTTTCTTCATTTGCTGTACAAACTGGGCCCTTTCCTCGGTCTTCTTGGCCCATTGAGCCCGAAGTTTTGCCATGCTTCCCTCGGCTTTTTCCAATTCTTCCTGACAGTCTTGGACTCGTTTCTTCAACCCTCTTACCAATCTCTCGTCGGATAGACTTCTTTCTCGATTCCTTGCATCTAATTTCAGTTGTTGAATTTGGGCCTTGAGAGCTTCATTCTCCTGGGCCAATTGCTTTTTATCACCTTCGTCGGCTGCGGCTTGCAAGCTGTTTTCGAACCGAAGCTCCTGAACCTGTTTTTCCAATGCTCCAATTCGAGCTCTGTACTCCTTTTCTTTAGCCAACCAATCCCACTGTACCTGAGCCTCGCTTGTTAATTGTTGCACATGTGGCCTTTTGGCGGGTCTCTCGGGGATTTGAAACCTTTTACCGAACCAAACCAAGTATTTGGGATCTACCTCACCTCTGGCCCGGTTCTGTACTATAGTTTTGGGCTCAAGGTACCTGCACTCATTCCATATCTTTCGGATTCGGCCTTCAGGGAATGCAGCCTTTGGGCCCAACTCAATGACTTGCCCACTCAGGTCTTCATCGTTGTGCACCGTCTGGAATCTTCCAAATTGTCGCAAAACGCGGTAAGGAGCATAAGGCTGAATGCTTCGAATACCCATCAAAAGAATATAAGGGACCTCTGCTGATGTATATACAGCTTCAGTAGGAGGAAGCCATCCATAAGCCCATTCCACTTTATCTGCAGTGAGGGATCTTAAACATGACGACCAGGCCTCAGTACCCTCCGGGAACTCAATACCTGTAACTCGGGTCTCGAACTCTGCAATACAACTCAACCCGGTTAAGCCGTAGTTCATATATCCTGTGCGGTGACAAAGATGCTCCTGTATCCACAACTGCAAAAGCAAATTGCAACCCTGAAAGAATTTCTTCCCTTCTCGACATTGGGTCAGGGCTCGGTATATTTCTGCTACGATCAGGGGAACCACTGTGCTAGTAGGTTTCTTCATAGCAACATCTAGCATTCCTACTAGGCCAAGGTCTATGTGACCATCCTTTCTAGGACAAATTACCACTCCCAAAAAGGCCACCATGAAGGCTAATCCCCGTCGGGCTTCCCATTTATCTTTGTTGCCAGCATGTGTTAATCCTGTATTGGGTTCCTCAAAACCTTTGGGGTTACCATACCGGTGGTATAGGAAATGTAGTGTACAACACCCTTCCGCCAGATGGGGGTCTTGAATATCCCGACTGATGCTTAACAAATCTAAAAACCTGTGAAGAGTTACCGGCCGTGGAGCCAAAGGGTAGTCTACACGGAGGTTCCCGTTGAGACCTG
>NW_017696718.1:0-3187 GCF_001879085.1 Nicotiana attenuata
GGTTTCGACAATGATCCTTCCGCAGGTTCACCTACGGAAACCTTGTTACGACTTCTCCTTCCTCTAAATGATAAGGTTCAATGGACTTCTCGCGACGTCGCGGGCAGCGAACCGCCCACGTCGCCGCGATCCGAACATTTCACCGGATCATTCAATCGGTAGGAGCGACGGGCGGTGTGTACAAAGGGCAGGGACGTAGTCAACGCGAGCTGATGACTCGCCAATCACAACCAGAAGGTACACGGAAACGAAGTACAAAAGACAAGCAACAGGTAGTACTGGCCTAGCATGCTTCACGTAGTACAGTCAAGGTAACTTAAGCAATTAGACAAGTTAAATTAACTAAACATGCTTTCCTAATCTAGCACAGGTTATAGGTGCAAGTAGAATAAAGCAAATATGAAAGGAACTCAATCTCAATATCTTAAGAAAACAGGATTATCAACAATTGGCTCAAGTACGCGCTCGTCACCTCGCGTACAAGGCACTCAAATCAACAAACAACAAAACCTAAGGGAAAAGGGTCCCTCACACAAGGTTAGACAAGCCACTTACCTCGAACCGGCTCAATATCAATAGAAGCCACGCCTTTGCCACGAGTATCCGACTCCAAATGGCCCAAATCTATTCAATTCAATTACATATCGTAAATAATATTGCAAACAATTGATTCCACTATTAAATTTAAGGCTATGGCGCGAAAATAGGTAAAATGACCAAAATGCCCCTCCAGCCATCGTCTCGGAATCGAATAATTTTTACATTTTCAGGACCCTCGTATTCTCACGAGTCTAACCATATAAAAATCTCCCAAATCGGAGGTCAAATGTCCCCTCAAAACCCCATAGTTAGGTCTAAGAAGTTTACCCACTTCCCATTCAAAAACACGAAATTAAAGGGTGAATTTGCGATTAAAGGATGAGCATCCGAAACACACTCGAGGCCCCCAGGACCTCAACCAAACCTACGGACATATCCCATAACATCATTCAAACTTGTACCAATCCTTAAACCACCTAAAACAACGCCGGAAACACGAATTAATCAAAGATTCAAGCCTAAGAACTTCAAATTCCAACAAAACACACTTTCGATCAAAAACCTAACCAAACCTCGTTCGATTGACCTAAAATTTTGCACGCACGTCCCAAATGACATGACGGTGCTACAGAAACTTTCGGAATTCCATTCCGACCCTCGGATAAAAAATTCACTATCGGACCGGAAACTTCAAAAATTCAAACTTCGGCATTTCAAGCCTAAATGAGCTACGAGCTTCCAAAATGCATTCTGAACACGCTCCCAACCCCGAAATCACCTAACGGAGCTAACGGAACCATCGGATTTCCATTCCGAGGTCGTCATCCCACTGTTCCGATTACGGACCATCTTTCAACACTTAAGCTCTCATTTAGGGACTAAGTGTCCCAAAACACTCCGAATCCTAACACCGAACGTCCCGGCATACCAATATAACAGAAATGAACTTAGGGGAAGCGGTAAATGGGGGATCGGGGCATAAATTCCAAAAACAACCGGCCGGGTCGTCACATCCTCCTACACTTAAACATTCGTTCGTCCTCGAACGAGCATAGAGAACATACCTGAAGTAGTGAAAAGATGAGGGTAACTGCTGCGCATATCCTGCTCGGTCTCCCAGGTTGCCTCCTCGGCCGGCTGACCCCTCCACTGAACCTTCTCTGAAGCTATGTTCTTTGACCTCAACTTTCTGATTCGCCTGTCCAATATAGCCACAGGCTCCTCAACATAGGATAGATCCTTGTCCAACTGGACTGAACTTAAATCCAACACGTGCGACGGATCACCGTGATACCTCCGGAGCATCGAAACATGAAATACCGGATGGACTCCGGCCAAACTGGGAGGTAAGGCAAGCTCATAGGCAACCCTCCCAACTCGCCTCAAGATCTCAAAAGGGCCAATAAACCTCGGACTCAACTTTCCTTTCTTCCCAAACCTCATGACGCCTTTCATAGGCGAAACCTGAAGCAGAACCCGTTCACCAACCATGTATGAAACATCGCGGACCTTCCTGTCCGCGTAGCTCTTCTGTCTGGACTGGGCTGTACGGAGTCTATCCTGAATCATCTTAACCTTCTCCAATGCGTCCTGAACCAACTCTGTGCCCAATAGCTTGGCCTCACCCAGCTCAAACCAGCCCACCGGAGATCTACACCTCCTACCATATAAAGCCTCATACGGCGCCATCTGAATGCTGGACTGATAACTATCGTAGTAAGCAAACTCCGCCAGTGGCAAGAAATGATCCCAAGACCCTCCAGTTCCATGACTCAATGTTTAACTCCTCATGCACCTTACCGTGCTACCACAACTCAGTTGAGCACACCAGCTCGATCAATTCTGAAGATATTTCTTTTTATTCAAACAAATAAGCCTTAGAGCCCAATTCCAACATCCGGAATTCTATGCCCGACCTGTTTCCAACATAAGATCACCATAACATTCACTACACGCTATACCCAAACATGGCTGCATAACTTGCTGAAGTTCACACCTCGCATCACTTTACTCACTGGACCACAGTAACATTTCCTGATCGACTTAGTCAAAAATTCCACGAATCTGACGCTCTCATTGCACCCCATGACATACACAGGTCTCACTCTAACTCTTTCAATGTCGTCACAGCGGAGAGATGTGCAGAAATTCATAATCGACTGCCGAGTCAACCAATCATTGAGTCTATACTCCTGACAAGAAACATCACCTCATTTTGAACCAATTAATGATCTTTGCCTCTTAATATATTTCACGTAATCAGATTGCACTGATCCTAAATCCAACAATCTCGTCTCACCCAGTACGAATGCTCAGACAATAACGCCACCCCAACACTACCAAAAGTCTCATATGATGACACAATGCGCCAATAGGCTACCAATTAGAATGCGATACAAAAAGGAAAAAAAATGAATTCTGAAAAGAAATGAACTCTGAAAAGAAATTTCAATTACCCCGCTCGCGAATCATACATGCGACGCGGGCACACAGCTAATATGAATTTCCTCCAGAAAATAGGAAACAGAACACAATAAACAGATATGGGGAACCGTACTAAACATCACACTGTTGCGGCATGCAACCCGATCCGAGCAATCATAACCATGGCGGCGTGCCACCCGATCCAAATAACATACCCGTGGCG
>NW_017696719.1:0-3187 GCF_001879085.1 Nicotiana attenuata
TTCAAATTCACTTCCCATTAGTTTTGAAAAATCTTTGCTTAGCTTGTCAGTTGGTGGCCCCAAAGCTTATGTCATCAACATAAATTGTACAACAGAAGTTCCTATTTTTCCCTTAAGATAAGGTACTATCTATTTTACCTCTCTTGTACCCATGCTCCAGTAAGAATTTTGACAATCTTTCATACCATGATCTGGTGCCTGTTTGAGTCCATAGAGAGCCTTGTCCAAGTTGTACACATGTTCAGGACATTCTTTGCTTTCAAACCCTGGAGGTTGTTTCACAAACACTTCTTCCTTCAAATAGCCATTAAGGAAGGCACTTTTGACATCCATTTGATGAAGAGTGAATTCCATATGTGCTGCAAAGGCTATGAGAAGTCTAATTGCCTCTAGTCTTGCAACTGGAGCAAATGTCTCATCATAGTCTATTCCTTCCTCTTGGTTGTAACCTTGGACTACCAACCTTGCCTTGTTCCTTGTGACAGTTCCATCTTCATCAAGTTTGTTCCTAAAGACCCATTTGGTGCCAATGACTGATCTATCCTTGGGTCTTGGAACTAGGTGCCAAACTTGACTTCTCTCAAACTGGTTTAGCTCATCCTGCATTGCATTCACCCAATCTGCATCCTGCAAAGCCTCAACAATATTTTTAGGTTCAATGATAGATAAGAAAGCATCAAAAGCACACAGATTCTTTAATTGTGATCTGGTTTTGACTCCAGATGTTAGATCAGTGATAATGTTCTCAATGGGATGAGAACTTTGATACTTGTGAGGTTTTACAACCAACTGGCTTCTGCTGGATGTTTCAGCAATTTGATGAGGAACAGGTTCATGAACAGGTTCCTTTAAGGAGTTTATTTCAATTCCTTTTTGTTTTCTTCCCCCTGTCAGGTTGCTCTATAGGGAATAACCTGTTCCATTACCTGTTCCTTCTGCAGGTGTCACTTTGACTTGAGCTGATGCTTCAGCCAAGTCTTTGACCAGTCCAATGGCTTCATCTTCATGTTCCTGCCTCTCAGAAAGAATGTTAGTTTCATCAAATACTACATGCACACTTTCTTCTACACACAGAGTTCTTTTATTAAAAACTTTATAAGTTTTGCTATGTGAAGAATATCCCAAGAATACTCCCTCATCACTTCTGGGATCAAACTTTCCTAGGGAGTCTTTTCCATTATTGTGCACATAGCACTTGCAACCAAAATCCCTAAGATGGAATATGTTTGGTTTTCTCCCTTTAAGTAACTCATAGGGAGTCTTCTCTACTAGAGGTCTGGTCATGCATCTATTTATGATGTAACATGCAGTATTTACAGCCTCTGCCCAGAAGCTGTGAGGCAATTTGCTAGATAGTAACATTGTTCTAGCCATATCCTCAAGAGTTCTATTTTTCCTTTCAACTACTCCATTGTGTTGTGGAGTCCTGGGGGCAGAGAAATTGTGATCTATGCCATTTTCATCACAAAATTCAGCAAACTTAGAGTTTTCAAACTCAGCTCCATGATCAGACCTAATGGATGCAAGATGATTTCCTAATTGTTTCTGAGTCTTCCAAACAAATACAGAAAACATGTCAAATGCTTCATCTTTGGAAGTTAGAAATAAAACCCAGGTGAATCTAGAATAGTCATCAATTAGCACCATTACATACTTCTTTCCACCTCTGCTCATGGTTCTCATTAGACCACATAGATCCATATGAACCAGTTCCAACGTCTTGGACGTACTTACCATTTTCTTGGATTTGAAGGATGACCTTACCTGCTTCCCCCTTGCACATGCCTCACAAACTTTGTCTTCTATGAACTTGATATTAGGTAAACCTACAACCAAGTCCTTGGAGACTAATTTGTTTAGCTGATTTAGACTGGCATGACCAAGTCTTTTGTGCTATAGGAGGGGATCATTAACCAACACACTTAAGCAAGTGAGTTCATTTTCTGAAAGAGTTGACAAATCTACAATGTAAATACTGTTAACTCTTTTTCCCTGCAAAACAATCTTGTTAGTGGTAAGGTTAATCACAAAGCATTTGGTGGAGGTAAAAGCCATAAGGTTACCTCTGTCACACAATTGTGACACACTTATTAAGCTATATTTCAAGCCATCTATCAGGTAGACATTCTCTATAGAATGAGAATCTATTTTGCCTACCTTTCCAACCCCAATGATCTCACCTTTCTTTCCATTACCAAAGGAGACATTACCTCCTTTTAGGTCCTCAAGTGAAAGGAACTGGTCCTTGTCCCCAGTCATATATTTTGAGCAGCCACTATCCATATACCATATTTGGCTCCTCCCTTTCACTTGGACCTGCAAAAGGAAATCAGGGGTTAGTCTTAGGAACCCAAACTAGTTTGGGTCCCTTTCTGTGGGCAAAAGGATGAATCAGATTCTTTCTTGCTCAACTAGGCAGCTTATGCTTTCCTTGAACAAAAGCTTTGTTTCTTTGACTGGCCTTTTCTTTTGCATTACATTCATATTTGTAATGGCCAGTCTTACCACAGTGTGTGCAGATTTTATTTTTAGGAAGAGTGAGGTACTTGCTTTTTGGATCCCATTTAGGAGCTTGAGTCCCATAGCCAAGTCCTCTTTTGTTACTGCTGTGATGCTCTTGCAACCAGGAGAGAGCATCAGAGGCTTTGTTCCACTTGCAAGTTCTGTCTAGTTCATGTTTTACCTTCCCTAGATCTTCTTTTAAAACTTTGATGAATTCATCTTTCCTGTATAATTCATCTTTCATTTTTCCCAAGTTTTCTTCTAGAGTGAGATATGTGTGATCAACTATCTTCTTTCCTGTTCCTAATTTCAGTTTCAGATTTTCAGACCTAAGTTCTAGGACACTGTTGTCAAGTTCAAGAACCTGGTTCTTCAACTCAGCATTTTTGTTATCACTCTCATTTGCCCTAGACTCTAGACTTTTGCATTTTGCTTTCAGAATCACACATTCCCTAGATAGAACTTTCTTTTCATTATTAATTATCTCAGACTCATCAATGAAGTCTGTTAATAGCTCAGCCAGCCTTTCTTTAGACAAGAATTTAATCTTGTCTTTGAGATGAAGAATACTTACCTCTTGTTCATCATCTGATTCTCTGATGGTCATTAGTGCTTGCTCCTCCTCAGCTTCATCTTCTGAGTCTTCATCTGAGGTTTCCCCCCAAGCAGCAACCATAGCCTTGGT
>NW_017696720.1:0-3187 GCF_001879085.1 Nicotiana attenuata
TTAGCTGATTGCGCGGCTATGTGCTATGTTGGTTATGTCTCGAGGTATGTTGGCGAATCAGTTCTAGTTGCAGGAATTGAGCCGAGGATGGCACGAGTGAAGCAAAATTATGACAAAGGTTATATGGTGCTTCGTATATGTGAGAAAATAATAGGACGTCTTGAGTTGTTGTTGATAAAGGACGCTCAGTGTATAGAGAAGGAAGATGTTTGTTTGTACTGGAAATGAGATCATCTCCCGCGGTGTCAGAGTGCTAATGAGGCACGGACGGTCATGTCCGTTTGATCAGGCAAATTGCAGTTCGAATATGAAGTAAATGACTCTCGAGAATGGTTTTGTTTTGCTCGAGATTTTGCATATGATAATCAGGTGCCTTAAGGTTGTGTATGTGGTTAGAGACTGTGTTTTCATTGGGAAAGGTCAAGACTCGTGGTATTTTTATGTTGCTTATGGGATGCTATGTATCAATATCTGGAAAGTGATGGTAACGAATTCAGATTCGCTGGAAGTACTTCAAGGTAAAGTATTCTGGAATGTGGTATTTCTGGGAACATTGGGGAGAGTATTCAGTGGCTTATGGGTCTTAGACAGTGTGGTCTTGTGCTTGAGTCTTGGGTAGTGAGCCTGGGTTGAGGCATTGTGGTGCTACAGCAAGAGGGAGTATCAAGTTGATGATGAATCAGAAGGGAAATTAGATGGATAGAATAGCTTAATAGTGGACCGAATCGGTATGGTAAAGATATGATTAATTCTTCGTATGTGTTCGAGGTAATGAGCCCTTACAAGTGTTGTGCATCGAAGCTCTTGAGTTCTGACAGCTTGCTTAGTTCGGGTTAGGTAGAACGATTCAGTCCTGGCAGTTTAGCTTGTGCAAATGGAATTGGGAGATGGAGTTCCCATGTTATCCTAGTGCGGTATGGTATATGCGATATGTTGTGGAGGATTGGGATTTGTGTGTGTAAGGCTTCAGTTCAGTTCAGAATGGAAAGTCATTAAATTCTTAAGCAGCACGGGCAGCTGCAGGTGATTTAAGAATCGATCTTCAGATGATTAAGGAAAATGGTATTGCTATTCTAGTGATTTGACGGGGGTATATGTTCAGTAAAAGGGGAAGGTGATGTAAACTGATAATACTTCGGTGGTATTGCGGCATTTTCTTGTTGGACCGACTGTTGATGTTTGAGTTTGTTGATGACACAGGAAAATTTTAGAATATCTTTTGTGGAATGAATGGGTACGTGATGTGTGAAATGTATTCATACGGCAGAATGTGGGATCAGGTATAGTGATTCGTGTGTTATATGGAGTTGGAGACTGGGAGTTCTCAGATACAGTCTATGTCGTAGTTGTGGATCGCGTGTATTCGGCACCGTTTAGTGGCAATTAGGATTTGGAGGCTAGAGTGGATCTTTATTTGCTAATATGTTAGATTTTGGATGTGATGTTGAAATTCAGACTGGTTGTCTTAGTGTGGGGTTATTCTAGACTATTGTACTACGAGCTATGTCGGAAATGCCACGGGTTGAGTGGCGAGGTGCATTGGATTATGTTCTTGCAGAGTGGATATATTTCAAGATGCAGCGGACGGCTGGGAAGGATTGCCTTTCTTAATAGGGCCTTCGTGATGGATGACAGTGCAGAGGTTTCTACCCTTGATTCAGTTCCGGTGTTGAGGGACTTTTTCGGATGTGTTTCTTGTGGCCGGGCGAGATTGTGGATTTCGGTATTGATTTGGTGCCGGGCACCATATCGTACGGCTCCGGCAGGAGTTATAGTAGTGGAAGGAGCAGCTTCAGGCTTCTTGGTATTGAGAACGTTGGCAGGCCGATGTGGCTACGCAATTAGCTTGAGTTGGCTTGGTTGGCCCCGAGTTGTATTGTTGAGGGATAGGTTGATTCGATCGTTATTGAGCTTGTTAGTGATCTAAGGAGATGTATGAGTTGCTTTTCTGTGCTGTGAGGCGTTATGATTTGTTGGGTATGGGCACATGTGGTGCGGTTCTATTGAGGATTCATAGAGGAAGTCGAGCGGGAAGAGTAATTGAGTGTTGCTCGGTGTATGGAGTATTGATTATGGCCTATCGGGTTGCGTGTCGTATGTTATTTGTTTCGCCGTGGGTGTAATGGATTGCTTTGGTTTCAGACATTAAATTGTGCGTGGCTGTCTATTTTGAGCATAGTGACTTGAGGTGTTCATGTGTAACAGTGTTTGGATAAGATCGCGCATTGTGGCAAGGCCACACGGGGGTATGACCTCTCGAGGTAGATTCAGGTACTCCATTTCTATGATGTGGGACGGGGTCTCAGCCTTGTGTTGTAATGGTATTGATGAGCTTGAGGTACAGCTCTTCCGTTTGCGTCATTTGTCCTGATTTGAGTACGTTCAGACCGTTCCTTATTGGTGCGTGTATTATGCAAGTCGTGTCTTAGGCCTGTATTGAGGTGTCGTATCACCGGGGTGGTGTGTTGGATTCGGGGTGATCGTTGGATTCATTAATGAATTTGAACAGATGTGATTTCAGCTTGCTAGAAGTATAATATCGAGGTTTGGCCCGGAAGTCTGTTGTGGTATTAGCCAAAAAGGGAAGTGGCTTCATGTATAGTTGATCTGAGGAATGGTTACGGTTTATCGCGTGTTTTATTTATCGTTGGCAGTATATGAAAGTGTTGGAATAAGACTTTAGCTAATAAGAGGTTTCTATCGGTATTTGGGTATTGTGGGCAACTGCTGTGAATAGAGACTATCGTTTCGAGTGTTCGGATTATGTGGTATATCATATGATTTCACCTGAGGTTACAGGTATGGGTTATTACAGTTGGTTCGGGCTTATTCTGAATATAGATGTGAATTTCTGATCTTGTGTTTAATTTCGGAAAGTGCAATGTGGTTCTATGGTTTATGGTTCAGGTGAACTGTGAAATTTCAGCTATATTGAGTTATAGGACCAGTGCGAGATAGGGTGGCGAGAGACCACCCCGGGTATATGCTTGGAAAGGTCATCCAGCTGTTGGGTTGCTTCTAGTACATTTCTGGGTACGCTCGAGGACGAGCGTTTGTTTAAGTTGGGGAGGATGTAACGACCCGACCCGTCGTCTCATGTGTTACTGCTTCATTTCCCCCATTTCATACTTCTTCATGTTTGATTATCAGTGTTTGGTGTGTTAGAGTTGATTTGGATTGGTTTTGG
>NW_017696721.1:0-3186 GCF_001879085.1 Nicotiana attenuata
TACCTGGCCAGTGGTATTCGTTTCCTCACGACCTGTCATCGGTCCAGAGGGAAGAGATTCTTTCGTGAAAGCCAATTGTATTACTGGGATGAGCCCTACTTGTTTAGAATATGCCTTGATAACATGATCCGGAGATGCGTCCCCGAGATCGAACAATCTTCTGTCTTGCAGGCTTGTCACGCTTCGGCGTATGGCGGTCACTTTGGAGGAATCAGGACAGCAGCTAAGGTGCTAGAGGCCGGATTTTTCTGGCCAACGGTGTTCAAGGATGCTCACTTGTGGGTCAAGGGCTGTAATGAATGTCAACGCACCAGGAACATTTCCCGGCGTCACGAGATGCCCATGAACCCAGTTCAAGAGGTGGAAGTGTTTGATGTTTGGGGGATAGATTTCATGGGTCCCTTCGTCAGCTCCTATGGCAATAAATACATTCTTGTTGCTGTAGACTACGTGTCCAAGTGGGTAGAAGCTGCAGCATTACCCACCAATGATGCTAAGGTGGTGGTCGAGTTTCTAAAGAAGAACATATTCACCCGCTTTGGGACACCGCGCGCAATTATCAGCGACGGAGGCACTCACTTCTGCAACCGGGCCTTCGAGAAGTTGTTGGCTAAATATGATGTGCGCCACAAGGTGGCTACTCCGTACCACCCGCAGACTAGTGGACAGGTTGAGGTGTCCAACAGAGATATCAAGAGCGTATTGACAAAAACTGTAAACGCTACAAGAACTGACTGGTCAAGGAAGCTAGATGATACACTATGGGCTTACAGGACAGCTTTCAAGACACCAATTGGTATGTCACCATATAAGTTGGTGTTTGGGAAGGCCTGTCACCTACCTGTAGAACTTGAACATAAAGCATGGTGGGCACTGAAACAGCTGAACTTAGACTTGGAAGCTGCGGGCACGTCAAGAGTCACTGAATTACATGAGCTAGAGGAGTTCCGGTATCTTGCTTTTGAGAGCACAAGGCTGTATAAGGAGAGAATGAAGAGGCTTCACGATCAGAACATCATTGAGCGAAATTTCAAACCTGGGGACAGGGTATTGCTTTATAACTCAAGACTGCGGTTGTTCCCGGGTAAGCTAAAGTCAAGGTGGTCTGGACCATTTCGCGTGGTTGAAGTGTTTCCATCCGGAGCTGTGGAAGTTGCTACTGAAGATGACTCTCGTATATTTAGAGTCAATGGTCAGCGGTTGAAATTGTATGTGGGTATGAACGAGCCTAAGGAGATGACCGAGCTGCATTTGAATGAACCCAGAGGTCGAGCGAACCTTAATTGCGCTCATATGAGTCGTGCCGCGACGTTAAATCAGGAGCTACGTGGGAGGCAACCCATGACATTGTTGTAATTGTAACCTTTTTAGTCTATTCAAAAAAAAGAAAAACTGGGCGTTAGAATCAGAGAGGGGCCTCGACCGCGGTTCCACCGCGACCGCGGTGAGACCGCAGTCAAATGGCCTCTCTGAACCTCACTGCTCGCGGTTCTACCGCGACCGCGGCAGAACCGCGGCAGCCCCAGACGCGGCCAGGTAAGTAGGTAAGTTAAATTTTTTATTTTTTTTTAAAACCTTTTAACCTAAATAAAAAATCACCACCCCCCCTTCTATTCCCACATCCATATTTCAGCCCCCCTCTTCCCATTCTTTCTTCCTCTCTCTTAAACTCATCTAATATCACCAACAATCTCTCTTCTCTTCCTTCTCCTTCACCCCCCCTTCCTCCCCAACCTCCATTAACACACCTCAACTTCTCCCTCTCTTCAACTCAAGTAAGTTATTCTTCTCTCTCTCTATTTCTTTCTCTTCTAAGTAGTGTATTTTGTTAAGTTATTAGTTTCAACTAAACCCTAGTTAGGATTAGTGTAAAAATTTGAATTTTTTTTGCTTTCTTTTATGTTTGCCATTGTTGTAGTTGATGTTTATGAGGTGTTTGGTGCCAAATTGATTGGGTCTCCATTATTAAATAATTGTGAAGTTGTTTTGGTGGCTTGGAGGCCTAAACTAGATTTTTGTGGTGTAGTATGGTATTGGGTCATGTGTTTGGCTGAAATTTTGGTACTGTGTTGTATATTTTTGGGGTGTTTTAAGCCCAACCTAGGTTTGGGGTGTTGTAATTGATGGTTGATGATGTGTAGTTGATTGGTGGTATGGTTGTAGTTGCTATATGGTGGTGTTGTATCTCATGTGCAACATTGAAAGGAGTAAGTGTGGGGTGTATTATGCCGGAAGTGGTAAGAAAATTATGGGGCTATTGTGGAGGTTGTTATGAATGAATTAAGGGGAAGTATTTGGTGTCATCGGGTGGTGAAGTCTGAGTAACCATCTGATTGGCACTAGTTAGGGCATATTTTGATGGTTCGTTTGATTATTTGCAGGTCATATGGCTCCCAAAAGACAAAGGCGATCTGGAGGCCCATCCCAGCGACCTACTTATGATGAGTCCAGATTCCAATCGGAACTGGCGGAGGACGACTTCAACGCCAAGGCTACAAAGACCTTTCTCCATGAGATCCCGATTGATCGGGTAGCCCTCCGAGCCGAAAAGGTGGAGATGTATGAAGAAATACGGAGGCGGGAAATGGAATTCCTATTTAACGACCCTGCACCAGTTAACAAGATGCTGGTTCGAGAATTTTACGCCAACTGCCAATTGCACTTGGGTAGGGAGGTGATTGTTCGGGGTACGGTGGTCAATGCTACAGTTCCAACAATTCGCCAGGTGTTGCGGCTGCCTCCGTTCACCAGTGACGTCGACTATTACCATGACAGACCAGGGGTGACATGGGAGGTCATGACGGATGTACTTTGCACAGGGGGGCAACCCATTTGGATACGTGACCAAATAACCCTCAACTCTAACTCTTTCACCCACTTGGCCAAGTGTTGGTTGACTGTTATCTGCAGCAGGTTCCTGCCATCCAGCAATACAACGGACGTGAACTTCAATCGGGCACTGTTGACTTGGTGTTTTGTGACAAGAAAGGATTTTGATGCGGCCCGGATAATTGGTGATGAAATGGTCATACGAGGACCGCTGCTGACAAAGGGATTCTATTTCCCTTCCTTGGTAACCACACTGTGCTTGATGAGAAACACCCCCACCAATCCTGCCGATGGAGATTTGCCACCCAAAGCAGCATTCAAAGCTTCTAGCATCAGAGTGGGCCGGGGAATAAGGAC
>NW_017696722.1:0-3186 GCF_001879085.1 Nicotiana attenuata
AGTCTTCATTAGTTGAGCGCATTAAGGCCACCCAATATGAGGATGAACGATTATGTAAATACAGAGATGAGGTCTTAGCTGGTAAAAGCAAGGATATGATTGTTGAAAGTGATGGTGTTCTTCGAATGGGTGACAGGCTATGTGTAGCAGACGTAGATGGGTTGAGACATGCTATTCTTGAAGAAGCCCACAACTCTAAATACACTATAAATCCTGGATCCACAAAATGTACCATGACCTGAAGCAATTTTATTGGTGGGAAGGTATGAAGAAAGATGTTGCTAACTTTGTTTCTAGTTGTTTGACTTGTCAGCAGGTCAAGGCTGAGTATCAGCGACCCGCAGGACTACTACAACAAATTGACATTCCAGAGTGGAAATGGGAAAGAATTATTATGGATTTTGTCACCGGGCTACCACGAACCCTTAGAGGTTATGACTCGGTATGGGTGATTGTAGATCGACTGACGAAATCATCACACATTTTGCCGGTGAAGACTACATATGGTGGAGTCAAGTATGCACAGATATTTATGAACGAAATTGTCCGACTTCACGGAGTTCCAGTATCCATCATCTCTGATAGAGGATCACAGTTCGCTTCACGCTTTTGGAAATCTTTTCAAGAAGCATTGGGTACACGAGTAGATCTTAGTACTGCATTTCATCCACAGACAGACGGACAGTCTGAACGTACTATTCAGATCTTGGAGGATATGTTGAGAGCTTGCATTCTTGAGTTTGGAGGTAGTTGGGACACTTATCTACCATTAGCTGAATTTGCTTACAACAATAGCTTCCAGTCCAGTATTCAAATGGCACCGTACGAAGCATTGTATGGTAGAAGATGTCGTTCTCCTATCGGATGGTTTGAAGCTGGTGAGACTAACTTATTGGGACCCGACCTAGTACAAGAAGCTATGGACAAGGTCCAGTTGATCAGACAGAGATTGCTTGCATCTCAAAGCAGACAAAAGTCTTATGTTGATAAGAGAAGAAGAGAATTAGTGTTCACAATTGGAGACAAAGTGTTCCTACGAGTCTCCCCTATGAAAGGTGTAATGCGGTTTGGGAAAAGAGGCAAGTTGAGCCCCCAGTTTATAGGACCGTATGAGATATTAGACCGAGTGGGAGCGGTGGCTTATCGTTTGGGACTTCCTCCTGAGTTGTCCTTTATTCATCCGGTGTTTCACGTCTCAATGCTAAGAAAATGTATATCAGACTCATCTCAGGTGATTGAAGCACCGACTATACCGCTTGATGAGAAGTTGTCTTACGAGGAGGAGCCGGCGGCAATTGTTGATAGGCAAGTAAGAAAGCTACGGTCAAAAGAAATCAAGTTCGTAAAAGTCTTATGGCGAAATCATACAGTCGAAGAAGCTACTTGGGAACTAGCAAAAGATATGCAAGCGAAGTATCCTCATTTGTTTCAGTCTACAGGTATGTACCTGAGCTAAATTCGGAGACCGATTTCATAAGGTGGGGAGAATGTAATACCCCATAATTTAACCCGAGGACAAATTGGTCATTTAGCTAACAAAAAAAAATGGAACAAAAAGGGCCGAAGCCCACCAGAAACAATCTTGCAACATTCAAAAGGGTTTAGAGGAATGAAGCCAAAGGCTTCAATAAAAAAAGAAAATAAACAGTAGTAGCCGTCAATCAAAGTTTCAAAAGAACAAACCACGACAAAGCAACTGAAGAAGGAAATTTCACCTCATAATTGCTACCCGTGAAAGCACTCTTCGACTTAAAGGTCAAATTTTCCCTTCCTTTGATTCTACTTGGGTTTGTAGCAATTTCTTTTAATTTTGATCACGTTGTTTATGAGATTAAATTGGATATCGAAAGTTTAATACCGACAAGAAATATTATAAGCCACAATATTAGTCAAGTTCCTTCTAATTCACATGACTAATGAGATTGAAGGGTATAGTGAATAGACAATACGAATGCGCTTTAATTAGAAGATAATGAACTGGTTTGGGTTAATTGTAGCATGAGTAGATATAAATTTTCATAGGTCGAGGTAAACAGTAATATTTGCAACTCAAAAGTAGCTTGATTCAACTCATATAGATATGAGAATACCCATGAATAACTAGAATCTTTATTGTGAAATAGGCTAAGTAGCAAACAAGGCGAACCGTATCAAATTAATATTTTTAATAATTTAAGTATATAGTCAAAATGCTTACTTAACCTGTTGAGCTTCTGTAAAACCCAAGAGGATATATGATGTAAACTATTAATTTTATTCCTTGCAAAATTTTCAATATATTTAGAAAAGAAGTTGGAAAAAAAAAGGTTTGAGATTTGAAAAAAAAAAAAAAAGAAAAGCAAATTTGTGATAGATTTTGAAGAAGTAGAATTACTCATAGCTTGGGTAAAATAAGAATAATAATTTGACTAATTGAGAGTCAAATATATAACCCCGATGATTGGGTATTCTAAATTAGCTATGAATTAGCCTAAACAAGGAAATTAACATGAGATCGATATTATGTAATTATAGATTGATTGGAGGAATCTGTACGAGTTGCTTGAGGTGAAGCAGTTGGTATTTCGGCACGAGTACTGTGAGTAGTAATCTTACCGCAATTTGTGTTTTCATAACTTGCATGATTTACACATAATTTTTAATATGAATATGTTACCGATTATTTTGAGTTGCATGTGGGACAAGTCTTTTACTCGATATGATACCGAAATAGTTATTTGAGATGAATACCGTGGTTTTAAATATTTTCGTTGTCAATGGATCTGTTTGACCGTTACTTGAATTTACTGTTATCGAAAGAAAATTATATGATTTGATAAAAATCGAAATGCCCTATATTGTTTTAAAATAGTTTCTACGAGTATATGCGGATTACAGAGACAAGTATAAATGGGAGTAGATATTGAAGGATCCCGTAGCTAACGGCGGGTTCGTTAGACCTGGTGCACCTTGTAATTACCGATTACCGTTATAGCCCTCGCTAGTGGGAAGGTAGAACTAGCATACCGTTACCGATTTCCCTCGAGTAGGGACTACCGTTATATTTGACTTCTTGCGAAGAAGTCCACAGTTACACCGATTACATGATCTGTTCATTGAAACCTTCCAAAATGTGAATACTGATATTATACAGTGGTTACCAAGCTTATTACTGAATTGTTAATTATATTATACTACAAGAAAAGT
>NW_017696723.1:0-3186 GCF_001879085.1 Nicotiana attenuata
AATTAAATGACCTGAAGTGGGTCATGTGTCGTTCTAAGCAAGGCTTCGTGCAACTGGGCCAAATTGAGCCCAGATTTGTGTCCTGGGCAGCCCAGGTGTCATTGTTAATCAATTCAGTAGCAGTAATAATCCAATTCAGGAAATGAAGCACAAACTAAAATCTAAATGGTCTAATTCACTTATCCAATAATAGTAAACTAGCAAATCAGTCAACTAATTGTTTTGAAATCTCATTTTAAGGACAAACTGTCAACCAAACAGGATTGCGCACAATCGTAGAATTAATTGTTTAAACAGACCAAACTTGGCCCGATAGACTCATGGACCACACGATGAAAATTGACATTCAAAGGTAATGATGGTAAATGAGAATGATTTGCCTGTAGTTAAGCCTAACGAATTACACATACTCAATCTCTTCAAACGACTTCTAATATTTAAACCATGAATATGATCACACGGATTTCTAGTTTCAACCTAAACTCCTACATTTAAGTTTTTGATTTTCGAATTAACACTTGGTAACACAAACTCAGAATGTTAAACTAGACCAAACTAACACTACCAAATACAGAATTCACATGCTCATAAGAATACATCGAATTAGTTTAACAGTCCACAATCCAAAACAGTCCAAAGTTATTACAATGAACTACAATGAAAGCATTGAAACAATTGAAAATTTCGATAAAATTATGCTTCCACTTCATTTCATTTTTAGCTGGATATCCACATGGTATTGAGTTTCAGGACGTGTACCTGAGTGTTTAGATCACAGTAAGAAGGAAATAAGAGTTAGCAGCAGTAGATGTCAGAAAGCAGTTCAAATTTGAGTTCACAGCTCAGCAAATAATATCATCCCAGTCCAGAATTGAATTTAGAGAAGGATAGCACCAACAATCAACCAAATAAACTTGAATAAACCCAAACCAGCATGAGATTGAACCCAGAAATTAACACTCAGCAAATAACCCAAATAAACTTGAAAATGAATACAGAACACCTCTGAAACTTCCAGCAGACAAAAATTCAACTCAAACTAGCTTAATTGGACTTAAAATCACTCGAAATAGAACCAATATACTTCAGGAAAACTTCAGCAATTAGAAGAGATGAAGATCACTACCTAAAACTCGAAATTAACCTATAAAATGCAATGTAGCAATATTTTTTGGTTTTCTACTGCATTTCTGTTTCTTTTTTTTTTGGATTTTTTTTGAAGATTTGGAGTTTGGATTTCAAATTTCAGATCTGAAACTTGTAGACAGTGAGAGGGAATTTTTAGGGGGCTCCAAACTTGTGAGGGAAGGCACTATTCATGCCTTTTTATAGGCAAAATGAGGGGCAACCCTCTATTTTCTACTTTCCTTTCAGTCCCTCTTTCTTTTTTCAGTTCTTAACTACTTAATCCTTTACTTATTGACTTGCTACTCAAGTTACTACCCTTATTTTACTGAAATCTAAACTAAAGCCCCTCCCTAGTAGGTTCTAGGTGATTCTAGTATTACCCACAACATTCTTGCGCAACTCTAAGTGCCTAAGCTACCCCTGAACTTCCCTGAAATTACTGAATAGCCTAACTAAGCCTCAGCCCCTTTTTATCCCTGAATTTGTTAACCATACTAACTGTTTTTTAATCCTTCTAACTGACCATGGTTAATTAACTACCAAACTAGAATCTAATCAGCTATATCCAAACAACTAGACTAATACAATCCTAACAATTGACTAATTAATCATGTTAGACCAACTCCTAATTCACACTAAAGCACTACAGCCAAATTTAAACCACAATCAAATTAATATCAACCTACAAACCTAATAGAACCATTATATGCTTTCAAATCGTCACACTAAATAACAATTCAAACTCAATCCCTAAATTAGAACGAACAGACTTAAAACAAAGATGCAAGATTCAATAATCAGAACAACAATTAAGTTGAAATCTTAGGGTCAAATTTTGAACAAAGACTGACTCATATGACTGGAGAAGGATTAACTACACATAAACAAGTAAAGACCCTAAATTAATCCTAAGACGAAAGAAATGTTGAGGATGAACAAAATTCATATATGTACATAAAAATGACGCATAATGAAGGAAAAGAAATTAAGAACACTTACTACTTCCGGGCCTAAAACTCGAAACACAGACTCTAGTCAACTCCTTTGAAGCTCGAGCTAAAACCGAGATTTGAAGGGCATCAATGACAAATGAGGCATGAGGAAGACGTAAGGGTCGCGTGATGTGAATGTAACAGGACTTTGGGGATCTAGGGTTTTGGGGTCAGACTTTGATTCAAGATTCGAATGGATTGAGGGTGATTCGAAGGGAAAGGGGTGTGGATTCGTGATGTAGGGGGAAAGGTGAACCCGTGGTATAAACTTGGTGATGATTAGGGACGGCTCCGCCATCGGAGAATATGAGGGCGGCGCTAGGGTTCGTCCCTTCAAATCAAGATTCGAAGGGTTCTGGTGATACTCGAGGGAAAAGGAAGGTGGATTCGGAATGGGGAGAGTGAGGGGATTTAGTGGTGTTAATTTGGATGTCGGCGCCGCCACCGGAGGCTGAGGATATGAGGGCGGCTGTTGCTAGGGTTCTTGAGAGAAGGGTTGAGAGAGATGATGGACTAAGGGGGGGTGGGGTGCCCGTTCGGACAATTATATACATATGAGACCCCCCTTCTGAGCCGTTAGATTAGCTGACCTCGACGGCCAGAATTGATTGGGCACAAGACGGGGTCGTTTTGGTTATGTTGGAGACGGATCGGGTGGGAACGTTGGTTGGGCCGGTTCAGGCATGTTTTTTTTTTGTGTTTGGGCTGGGCAGAATTAACTAACATGGCCTAATTCGGGGGTCTCTTATTAATACCTTCTTTTAATTGTTTTCTTTTATTTCCTTTTTTGTTTTCATTTTGTATTTGTATTTTTCTGATCTTATTAAAATGCAAAATTAAAATAAAGATCTAATTTATTTCCAAAGTTAAGCTAATTAATTCCTAAAAATTGATTAAGTCCTATTTAAAAGTAAACTCATGACAAATTCAACAATTAACAATTAAAAAATGCAAAATGGACTATTTTGTTATTTTCTTTATATTTGTTTTAAAAACAACGTAACTACTAATTAATCCTAATATGAAATTAAATCCTAAAATGCAAAATGTCAAGTTGATTTTTTTA
>NW_017696724.1:0-3185 GCF_001879085.1 Nicotiana attenuata
GGTCTAGGCCAACTCTGCACCGCCTCTATCTTCTTTGGATCAACCTGAATACCATCACTGGACACCATGTGCCCCAGAAAAGCCACAGAACCAAGCCAGAACTCACACTTGGAGAACTTTGCATAAAGCTGCTCCTCCCTCAATCTCTGTAATACCACTCTCAAATGTTGTGCGTGCTCCTCCTGGCTACAATCACAAATGAATACAGATACGGCCGAAATACGCTGTTCATCAAATGCATGAATGCGGCTGGGGCATTAGTCAGCCCAAAAGACATAACTAGAAACTCATAGTGCCCATATCTAGTCCTGAAGGCAGTCTTCATAATATCCGAATCCCTGATCTTCAGCTGATGATAGCCTGAACGGAGGTCAATCTTAGAGAATACCCTTGCCCCCTGGAGCTGGTCAAACAAATCATCAATACGCGGTAGTGGATACTTGTTCTTCACTGTCACCTTGTTCAACTGCCTGTAGTCAATGCACATTCTCATTGTGCCATCCTTCTTCTTCACAAATAGGACC
The DNA here is from genome assembly GCF_001879085.1 of Nicotiana attenuata. NCBI lineage: Eukaryota > Viridiplantae > Streptophyta > Magnoliopsida > Solanales > Solanaceae > Nicotiana > Nicotiana attenuata. The sequence continues at coordinate 525 of NW_017696724.1, forward strand.
GGTGCACCCCACGGTGACACACTAGGACGAATAAACCCCTTATCTAGGAGTTCCTGAAGCTGATCCTTTAGTTCCTTCAACTCCGCTGGTGCCATACGATACGGAGGAATGGAAATGGGCTGAGTGCCCGGCACCAGATCAATACCAAAATCAATGTCCCTATCCGATGGCATGCCCGACAGGTCTGCAGGAAATACATCAGGGAAGTCCCTCACAACGGGAACAGAAACAAGGCTAGGAGTCTCAGCTCCGACATCTCTCACAAAAGCCAAATACGATAGACAACCTTTCCCAACCCTCCGCTGGGCCTTTAGGAAAGAAATCACCCTGCTAGGAACATAGTCAGTCATACCACGCCATTCAATCCTCGGAACACCCGGAATAGCCAACGTAACTGTCTTAGCATGACATTCCAGAATGGCATGGTACGGAGATAGCCAGTCCATACCCAGAATAACATCAAAATCTACCATGCTCAACAACAACAAGTCAACTCGGGTCTCCAAACCCCTAATAGTCACCAGACAAGATCGATATACATGATCCACAATAATAGTATTACCCAACGGGGTAGATACGTGAACAGGCAAAGCAAGACACCCTCGGGTAGTCCCTAGGTGATGAGCAAAATATGAAGATACATAGGAATAGGTAGATCCGGGATCAAACAAAATAGAGGCATCCCTGTGGCAGACTGAGATAATACCTGTGATAACAGCATCTGATGCAATGACGTCCCTCCTGTCTGGGAGAGCATAGAATCGAGCCTGACCACCGCCAGTCCGGCCTCCACCCCTAGCTGACTGGGCGGGTGCTGATGAAACAGGAGCAGAAGATGAGGGTTGATCCCTCTACTGAGACTGACTACCACGAAGCCGAGGACACTGCCTCCTCATATGACCAAACTCACCGCACTCGTAACAACTACCCGGTGCTGGAGAAGGGGACTTAAGGGAACCCCTCGCTGCAGAGGAACCCTGGGCTGAAGAGGCAGGAGTAGAGCTCTGAGCTGAAAGGGCACTAAGTGAAGACTGGCCCTGCTGAAATCCCTGATGACCACGGCCTGAAGAAGCCCCACTATACTCTGGGCGACCTGACTGAGGAGGCCTGATGGAACGACCTCTGCCACGCTGGAACTGGCCCCTAGACGGAGCACCACTGAAGCTACCTGAACCTCGAGGCCTCTTTGCCTCCCTCTCCTCACGCTCCCGACGGCAAACCGTCTCAATCTCTCGAGCCATGTCAACTACCTCCTCGAACGAGGCACCCATAACCCTCTCTCTGGTCATCAAAATGCGAAGTGAATAGTTGAGGCCATCCACGAACCTCCTAATCCTCTCCCGATCAGTCGGGATCATCCAAGTAGCATGCCGAGCTAATTGCGTAAACCTCATCTCGTACTGGGTCACAGACATGTCTCCCTGAATCAACCACTCAAACTGCCGACGCAGCTCCTCCCTACGAGACTGCGGTACGTACTTCTCCAGAAAGAGAGTGGAGAACTGCTGCCACGTAAGGGGCGCTGCACCAACCGGCCTACGCCTCTCGAAGTCCTCCCACCAGGTGAATGCAGACCCTGAGAACTGGAAAGTAGTAAAAGCCACACCACTCGACTCTAAGATCCCTGCAGTGCGAAGCATACGCTGACACTTATCTAGAAAACCCTGGGCATCCTCGCCCTCAGCACCGCTGAACATCGGAGGTTGAAGCCTGCCGAATCTCTCAAGACGACGCTGCTCATCGTCCGGCATAGCTGGAACCTCATAGGCTGGAGCTGGTGCAACTGGTGCAACTGGAGCAACTGGAGCAACTGGAGCAACTGGAGGAGCTATGGCTGCTTCCGGTGTCTGAAATCCCTAGGCAACCTGCTCAGGTGTGCGAGTGGCTGGGGTCTGACTGCCTCCCCCTGCCTGCGATGTAGCTGCCGCAGTAGTGGCTGAGACTACTTGGGCTAGGCCCGTGCAAACTGATAGTATCTGAGCCAAGGTCTCCTGGAGACCAGGAATAGCAATAGGCACTGCTGGTGCCTGCACAGGTGCTGCTGGGACATCGAAGCTGGAGTCTGGTCCTGAACTGTGGCAGCTGGGGGGTCAGCAGGGGCTGTCTTTGCTGCCCTACCTCGACCACGACCACGACCGCATCCACGGCCTCTAGTGGGTGGTACTGGTGGTCGACCATCGCGTCCGGTAGCACGAGTTCTCGCCATCTGCGAGAGAATAGAATACAGGAATTTAGTTCTCGAATCACAAAGCCGCACGACAAGAATTTAAAGAATATGGAGTTTTCCTAAAGGTTCTGCAGCCTCTCGAAGAGAAGTACAGGCGTCCCAGTACCGTTCCGCGAGACTCTACTGAACCGGCTCATGACTTGCGAGGCCTAGTAACCTAGGCTCTGATACCAACTTGTCACGACCCCAATCCCGGTCGTGATGGCGCCCAACACTAATGCTAGGCAAGCCCGACCAAATTAAATACTCTCAACCCAAATACGCAATCCGTTAACAAATAATACGATTAAAATAAGCAAATATCAAAGTTCCAATCCGAATCAAAATAAAATAAGTACGGAATATAATAACGAATAATCCAAACAATTCCCAACTAGATACTGGAGTCACGAGTCTAGAGCCGTCTACGATAGTACCGAACGTAAGTATAATCC
>NW_017696725.1:0-3185 GCF_001879085.1 Nicotiana attenuata
ATGTCGGTGAAGATTGGCATCATGCATCTTTGAAAGGTCACTGGGGCATTACATAATCCGAATGGCATTCTCGAGAACGCGAACGTGCCATAAGGACATGTAAAGGTTGTCTTCTCCTGATCCTCTGGGGCAATGAGAATTTGATTATACCCCGAGTAGCCATCTAGAAAACAATAAAAGGCCCGGCCCGCAAGACGATCAAGCATTTGGTCCAAGAATGGTAGTGGGAAATGATCTTTTCTTGTCACCTTGTTCAGCTTTCTATAGTCCATACACACTCTCCAACCCGTAACTGTCCGAGTAGGAATCAACTCATTGTTGGCATTGGTCACTACCGTCATTCCACCCTTCTTTGGCACACATTGGACCGGAGAGGTCCATGAACTGTCCGAGATCGGGTAAACCACACCGGCGTCAAGCCACTTGATAACCTCCTTCTTTACCACTTCTTGCATCACCTCATTGAGTCTCCTTTGATGTTCAAGAGATGGCCGTGCATCCTCCTCCAAAATGATCTTATGCATGCAAAATGCAGGGCTTATTCCCCTGATGTCCGCCAAAGTCCATCCTATTGCCCTTTTTCGCTTTTGGAGCACCTCCACAATGGCCTCAACCTGCAAGTTAGTAAGGCAAGAAGAAAGAATAACTGGAAGAGTAGAATTAGAGCCCAAGAATTCATACCTGAGGTGTGGAGGAAGTGGTTTCAACTCCAACACCGGTGGCTCCTCAATTGATGGCTTGGTTGGCGAAGTTTTGCAATTTTCAAGATCCAAAGATAGTTTCCTAGGCTCATATGAATATGAACCCATTCCATGCAATGCATTCACGCACTCCACTCTACCGGCATCATCATTGGCATCCATGTTAAGAAGCACGGCTTCAAGAGGGTCTTCAACATTGATCAAGGCACTTGTGTCATCCACTATCACCGTCGTGACAATGTCCACAAATGAACACACCTCCGTACTATTGGGTTGCCTCATTGACTTGCACACATGAAATACCACCTTCTCATCTCCCACACGGAATGTTAACTCCCCTGCTTCCACATCAATCAATGCCTTCCCCGTAGCTAGGAAAGGTCTTCAAGAATGATAGGCACTTCGAAATCCACTTCGCAATCCAATATGACAAAGTCGGACGGCAATATGAATTTGTCCACCCGGACAAGCACATCATCGATTATACCTAGAGGCCTCTTCATCGACCGGTCCGCCATTTGAAGTCTCATGGAGGTTGGCCTAGGTTGCCCAATTACCAAAGTCTTGAAGACTGAGTACGGCATCAGATTAATGCTAGCCCCCAAGTCATATAGGGCCTTAGCAAAGTCCGCACTTCCGATAGTGCAAGGAATAGTGAAAGCACCAGGGTCCTCAAGTTTCGGGGCCATAGAATGCACAATCGCACTAACTTGGTGCGTCATCTTTATTATTTCACACTCCATAGAACGCTTCTTGGTGACTAAATCCTTCATAAATTTTGCATACCCAAGCATTTGTTCAAGTGCCTCCACTAAAGGGACATTGATTGTGAGGCTCTTCATCATGTCTATGAATTTCTTGAACTGATTGTCGCTCTTTTGCTTTGCTAACCGCTGAGGATATGGTGGAGGTGGTCTAGGAAAGGGTGCCTTTGCCTTGGGCACCGCCGGCTCGGGTATATCAATGATGTGTTCCCTAGACGGGTTCACGGTCTCTTGAGTCTCTACCCCGGCCTCATCATCAATATCGATCCGCACATCATTTGTCACTATTGGTTCAACCACATTGTCAACATTCAAAGGTGCTTCATCATCATGCAACTCAACTTCATCATTCACAACTTGATTCTCAACCGAGGCATGCACATCACCGCCTCTTCCACTCCTAGTTGTAACTGCCATCACATGATTGTTACCCCCCTTCGGGTTCACTACCGTATCACTTGGTAGCGCACCTTTTGGGTGGGTATTTAAAGCTTGAGAGATTTGTCCTATTTGCACCTCTAGGTTCCGGATAGATGTGTTATGCGAAGCCAATTGTGCATCGGAATCTTGGTTCTTTTTCATCATCTGCTCGAACATCATTTCTATCCGTCCCATATCACTTCCAGAAGAACTAGGCCCTTGTGACTGAAAGGGGGGTGGATTGTTTGGTTGTTGGAACATGGGGGGTCGTTGAAAGTCTTGCCCCCTACCAACATTACTCCACCCTCCTTGATTGCTATTGTTGTTGTTCCAATTGTTGTTGTTACCATTCTAATTGCCTTGGTTATTGCCTTGATTACCCCAATTGTTGTTTTGATTGCCATTGTTCCAATTGTTGCCACCCTGTTGTTGATTATTGTTGTTCCAATTGCCGCCTCCTTGTTGATTGCCCCAATTTCCTTGGGGGCGCCATTGTTGATTTCCTCTATTTTCTTGGTAGTTATTGACATATTGGCACTCCTCACTTTGATCATCAAAACACTCATTCGAATATCCACCACCATCGTTGTTGTTGTCAAATTGGTCACCGCTACCTTGAGGTTGTTGTTGCCCTCTTTGCCTCCTTTTTAGCATAGAAACATTCTCCATTGCATTGACTTGGCGCGGGTTTTGTACTTGTTGCAATTGCGCCTTCGCCAACTGATTCATTATTGTTGTAAGTTCGGCAATAGCTTGGCCGTGATCACTCAACTCCTTATGCAAATGGATGACCATGGGGTCACCTTGGGGTACATTCGCTCGGCTTTGCCATGCCGAAGAGGTGTCCGCCATTTCATCAAGTACATCACATGCCTCTTGGTAAGAAAGCTTCATAAAGTTCCCACTGGCCAATTGGTTCACAATGCATTGATTTGTGGTGTTGATGCCCCTATAGAAAGTCTGTTGGATCATCGCCTCAGTCATATCGTTGTTAGGGCATTCCTTCACCATTGTTCTATATCGCTCCCAGATCTCATGCAAGGGTTCCGTTGGCATTTGCTTAAAGGCTAGAATCTCATCCCGAAGAGCCGCCATATGACTTGGAGAAAAGAACTTGGCAATAAATTTGTCCGCCAATTCATCCCATGTGGTGATAGAATGATTTGGTAACCTTTCTAACCAGTCCAACGCTTTGCCCCGAAGAGAAAACGGGAAAAGCCTCAATCTCAACGCATCCTCTGACACGTTTGTTTGTTTGCTGCCCCAGCAAGTATCTACGAACCCCTTCAAGTGCTTGTAT
>NW_017696726.1:0-3185 GCF_001879085.1 Nicotiana attenuata
TAAAATTGGTGAAATGGTAGAAAATGGTTTGAAAACTGGCAAGATTTTGAGTCAATCGGCTATTAGAAAAACCTCCCAAGCCATCCAAGGCGGTTCTGGAGGAATGGCCAAGGGTAAACAGAAAGAAGAAATGGTTATGGCAGCATCAGGGGCAAGAAGACACTGGGCCCCTAGGCCCATCTTCTCTGAAAGAACCCCTCAACATCACTACCCTCACCATGACATGGCTTATGCTCCTCAACCGTATGCAGTCATGAATGCTCAACCCTTTTCTCGGCTGCAGCCACGTGCCAATAGAAACCAAGCTCCATTTCAAAGACATCAGCCTCCTCAGCAAAACCACTATAACCCCCATCCTCCGCGGAATAACTTTCGTCCTCCGGAACCACCCAGGAGACCAAACTTTACCCCAATTGGTGAATCTTACTCCAGTCTATTCCCGAAACTTGTCCAAATGGGTCTACTGTAGTCGGTTCCTCAGAACAGACAAAACCCGGCATCGCCTGCCTACAGAGCTGGTGTCAGGTGTGCATACCATTCAGGGGCAGAGGGCCATCATACAAATGACTGTTGGACTTTGAAACAAGCGGTGGAGAACTTAATAGAGCAAGGGAAAATTGTGCTGAGGGATGAGGATGTCCCAAATGTGACCAATAATCCGCTGCCCGCTCACAACAACGGGCCAGTAATCGGGATGATCTGTGAGGACAGAGAATTCGATCCGGCCCTAAAAGCTATAATTGCTATCACCGATGCAGAAAGAAAGCCCGAGGTGGCCCCGAAGCAAGAGAAAGGGGAAAAGAAGAGCAAAATCACCAAGTCAGAACCAGAAAAGAAAGTTGATTTGAAGAAAGGAACAAAAATATACATACCCAAGCAAGCCTATGTGGTACGGGGGACAATTAAACCATCTCGGCTGAATGAGCCAGTGGTTATTAGACGCGTACCACAGAAGCCTATGACGAACCCTGCTGCGGTACCATGGAATTATCAGCAGACGGGGGTCACATACAAGGGAAAAGGAATCTTGGGAGAGCTGCTAGAAAACCTCCCTGTTGAGAAATATTCAAATGTAGAGGAGGGCACCCATATGGTTCAGCCGGGGGAAGGTACTAGCGCCGCTGAGGTGCTCTACATGGGACCAGATGCTAAACTCCAGAACTGGAAGGCTACGCCACCCCTGATCAGGCGGGAGTCCCAGTAAACTAGCCCTGCCACTTTTTCTGCATCTCGAGTTATTTCAGGGTGTAACTCGGATGTTTCCTGTAGTTTCTTGTCTTTAAATTCCCGAATGTGAACCCTGTTATCTTCAAAATTCAAAAAAAAAAATCAAAACTTCTTCGTTCATTCTTTTTCTTTTTGATTTTGCTATTTTTCTCCTTCATTTTCTTCTCTTTAGTTCTAATAATGCAGCTTTAAATAACATGACATGCTTGCGGACTTCATGCCTAGACCCCAAAACGCTGTCAGATTTCGAAATCATGAATCAAGAGTCGGAGTGCAAAGAAGGTAACATTGAGGAAATAAAACAAGGAATTGGAATAATCGAAGGAAAATTGGTTCGCACATTACAACAAGAGAGTGTGTTGTACTCAGGGAATATCCAGGCAGTCGTTCCAACAAAGAGTGGCCCATTCTTACAACAAGAAAGTGCGGCCCAGGAATCTTGAAATAGGACAACTAGTGTTAAGACACATTCTCCCTCATCACCAGGAAGCAAAAGGAAAATTTGCTCCTAATTGGAAAGGTCCTTACATCATCAGAAGGATACTGCTAAGAGGAGCATGATATTTGGGAGACATCGAAAGAAATGATCCTAAAACAGCAGATGCAATAAAAAGGTACTACGTCTAATCCTCATGCGGCGATGGCTTTTGTGCAATTGAGATGACGAAGGCTTTCCTTCCCGCTACCCAAACACTATCAATCCTTTGTAGACCCTTTGAGCCGGTTACTCTTCTTTGATCACCCTCTTTGGAACCCGGAAGTACCAGCGGAAAAGAAGAAGAAAAGAAAAGAAAAGAAAAGAAAAAGAAAAAGAAAAGAAAAGAAAAAGAAAAGAAAAGAAAAGAAAGAAAAAGGAAAAAGAAAAAGAAAAGAAAAACAAAACAAAACAAAAACAAAAATTATTCGCCTGAACTACGTTTGACTTGATCCCGAAAGGGTACGTAGGCAGCCTCTCTCTGGGGTTCGGTCACACCAAAACAAAAATCCCAATCTCCCCAAAAGATGAAACTGGGGCAGATGATATAATGGTTCGGCCATGAATCCGCCGAAGTGGATCCAAAGTTGTAGTTCCGCCCAAAACTCTTTTTACCCAAAAAAACCTTGTCCAAGTCCTTCCGATCAATTGGCAAAGGCATGGAAGTGAAAAACATCATTGTTGGAATCTAACACGATGCAAATTGAGAGAAATAAAATGAGAGAGTCTTATCGGTGAAAACCTTCGGGCACCATAAGGCGATGGCGAGTAGAGAAACTGAAAATGAGAGAGTCCGCTTAGTGAAAACTCGCAAAGGGCATTATCGGGCGACGGTGAGAAGAGAAATGAGAGAGGTCGATTGGCGAAAACCCGCAAAGGGCGCTGTCGGCCGAAAAGAAGACATTTCATCACTAAAAGAGTCCTGGCAAGGTTCCCTGGTTTTGAAATGCGGATCGAGGGTTTTACGGGAAGTTGGAAAGTTTGTGTGGGTCGGGCGTCCAGTCCAAGAAGCATGTCATGTTCATTTGAAGCTAGCATGCACACCCCAGATAAGTCTTTCTTTTCCCCCGAAAGGGACGCTCCTCTTTAAAATCATATGATAGCCTTTCTGCATACTTCTCTTTGAATCCCTTTCGGTTTAACTGTGATTCCGTAACTAGTACAAAGAAAAGGTGGCAGGACCATTTTCACAGGGTTCCGCCTGGTCAGAGTCGAAGAAATACCCAGCCTCAGCGAGTGCGTCAGGCCAATCTCGACTGACCATAGTGATTGATGCTTCCGAAGCAAAAACATTGGAAAAGAAAGAAAATCAAAGGCAAACGCAGAATAAAGTGAAAAGGTCAGAGCCCATACGGGCGAGTCATAATGAAATCCTGAAGGCTGAGCCCGGTCGGTTTGAAAAGAGATTCACCCTCAAGGCAAACAAGCAGCAAAGTTCTCAACGGAAATGGGGCCATGATCAAGCAATTGTGATGATCAAGGC
>NW_017696727.1:0-3185 GCF_001879085.1 Nicotiana attenuata
AGGAAGTGCCAAGAAAAGGAAGATAAGCCGACCTCAGGGGGAGTGATCCAAAGTGACAAACGAGCCAAAGAAGACTAGCTGAAATTCTAGAGCCAGTGGAGGTCCCAAGGCCACCACCACCTTTTCCCCAGAGATTGCAGAAAAAGAATGATGATCGCATGTTCAGCAAATTTCTCTCCATGTTGAGCCAGGTTCAATTGAATATCCCACTTGTTGATGTGTTACGTGAAATTCCAAAGTATGCTAAGTACATAAAAGATATAGTGGCTCACAAGAGAAGATTAACTGAATTTGAGACAGTTGCACTTACTGAGGAGTGCACTTCTAGGGTCCAAAATAAGCTCCCTCAAAAGCTTAAGGATCCTGGCAGCTTTACGATTCCTGTGCGCATTGGTAATATTGATGTGGGTCGTGCTCTTTGTGATTTGGGGGCAAGCATAAATCTGATGCCCCTATCGTTGTTCAAGCAATTGGGTCTGGGAGCTCCAAGGCCAACTACTGTGATGTTGCAGCTGGCTGATAGGTCGATAGTGCACCCCGAGGGGGTGATTGAAGACGTGTTGCTGCAAATTGGGAAATTTATCCTCCCTGCTGATTTCATTATCCTCGATTATGAGGCTGATGAACTGGTCCCAATCATATTGGGGCGACCTCTCTTGGCTACTGGTGACGCAATTATCAAAGTGAGAGAGGGAAAGATGATCTTGAGGGTAGATGACGAGGAAGCAGTTTTCAATGTCTACAAAGCAATCCAACTTCCCCGTCACTATGAGGAGCTCTCCATGATTTCTGTTGTTGAGGCTGATGAGCAAATTCGTGATCCAAGTGTATATCTAGACGATTCTCTAGAGAAAGCACTTATGTTATTTGATAGCCTGGGGAATGATGAGGAGGTCGAGGAGATGATGCACATCCTTGATACATCTTGTGCATACATGCAGGGGATACACCCCTTTGAACCTTTGAACAGGCCAGAGGGACCTCCTCCAAAACCGTCAATTGAGGAAGCCCCGAAATTGGAGCTTAAACCTCTCCCATCTCACCTGCAATATGCTTATTTGGGTGACTCTGACACTCTACCAGTTATTGTTTCCTCTGATTTGTCTAAATTGCAGGAAGAAAAGTTGTTGAGAGTGCTACGTGAGCACAAGCGAGCAATTGGGTGGACTATGTCTGACATAAAGGGCATTAGTCCAGCCTTTTGCATGCACAAAATCCTCATGGAGGACGGACACAAGCCCAGTGTAGAGCAACAACGACGACTCAATCCAATCATGAAAGAGGTGGTAAGAAAAGAAGTGATTAAGTGGCTTGATGCAGGTATTGTATTTCCTATCTTAGACAGCAAATGGGTAAGCCCCGTCCAATGTGTACCCAAGAAAGGGGGGATGACTGTAGTAGTTAATGACAATAATGATTTAATCCCTACAAGAACTGTCACCGGGTGGAGAATTTGCATTGACTATAGAAAATTGAACAATGCCACCCGTAAGGACCACTTTCCCCTCCCCTTTATTGACCAAATGCTTGATAGAATGGCTGGCCAGCAGTACTACTGCTTCTTGGATGGTTACTCTGGGTATAATCAGATTTCTATAGCCCCAGAGGACCAAGAGAAGACCACTTTTACGTGTCCTTATGGCACGTATGCGTTCAAGAGAATGCCCTTTGGTCTTTGTAATGCACCTGCGACTTTTCAAAGGTGTATGATGGCCATATTTACTGACATGGTCGAGAGGTTTGTGGAAGTATTCATGGATGATTTTTCTGTGTTTGGATGTTCTTTTGATAGCTGCTTGATGAATCTTGATAAAGTGCTCGCTAGGTGTGAAGAGATTAACTTGGTGCTAAACTGGGAAAAGTGCCATTTCATGGTACGCGAAGGTATAGTTTTGGGGCACAAGGTGTCCAAAGATGGTTTGCAGGTGAACTTGCTACTCGTTTGGTTAATTGCTCTAGTTAGATTATTTCTTAATAGTTAGGTAGTAAAACAATTACATCTCGATTTTGTGAAAAACCTCTTGGATAAATAAAGTAATTGAGTTGAATCAGTCAACAGTTAATCATAAGTCTTCGTGGGAATGATACTCTACTCACTACTCTATTACTTGACGATCACGTGCACTTGCGTGAGTGTTTTTGGTCGTAACAAGTTTTTGGCGCCGTTGCCGGGGATCGTCGTTTCATTAAAGATTTCTCGAAAATTTCCTCTCCCTTGTGCAGGTTGCTTGAGAAGGATGTTGCCTTTAAATTTGATGATGCCTGTCTGAAGGCATTTAAGGAGCTGAAGGGAAGGTTGGTGACTGCACCAATCATAATTGCTCCGGATTGGGAGAAGCCATTTGAATTGATGTGCGATGCGAGCGACTTGGTTGTTGGAGCTGTCTTGGGGCAAAGGAGAAATAAAATCTTCCACTCCATCTACTATGTGAGCAAAACTCTGAATCCAGCTCAGATGAACTACACAGTCACTGAAAAAGAGTTGCTTGCAGTGGTGTGGGCGTTTGACAAGTTCAGGTCATATCTTGTGGGGACCAAAGTCATCGTCTACACAGATCATTCAGCTATCAGATACCTGTTTGAGAAGAAGGACGCCAAGACGAGACTGATTCGGTGGGTCCTACTCTTGCAAGAGTTTGATTTAGAGATCCGAGATCGCAAAGGAATAGAGAATCAAGTGGCTGATCACTTGTCCAGATTAGAGAATCGGAATCATGTAGCTGAAGGGGGTGTACTCAAAGAAACATTCCCTGATGAGCAGTTATTGGTGATTGCCTCAAGCACAGCCCCGTGGTATGCAGACTATGTGAATTTTATTGCAAGTGGGGTGACACCACCAGAGTTGACACCAGATAATAGACGAAGGTTCCTGCATGATGTGAGGCTTTACGTGTGGGATGAGCCATTCTTATACAGGCTCTGTGCAGATCAGTTGGTGCGGAGATGTGTTCCTGGGGAGGAAATGAGTGCCATACTTCATAGCTGTCACGCCTCACCATACGGAGGTCATCACGGGGGAGACCGGACCGCCCAGAAAGTGTTACAATCAGGTTTCTATTGGCCAAAATTGTTTAGGGATGCACACGCCTTTGTTAAAATGTGTGACAGGTGCCAAAGAACCGGAACGATCACAAAGAGGCACGAGATGCCGCTGCAAAACATTCTGGTAGTAGAGCTCTTTGATG
>NW_017696728.1:0-3185 GCF_001879085.1 Nicotiana attenuata
CAAGAACATCCATTGATCCCATCTAGAAGAAAAATCATTACAAATCCTATGCTTCTCACACTCAGAGAAATTGCATCTCTCCAACCACGGTAGAAATCAATAAGAACTCTCCCAATTCCATTTGCTCAAATTCAACTGCCAGGACTGAATCCTTCTGACTAGACCAAGCTAAGCAAGCCATCAAAACCCAAGAGCATTGCTGCAAAATAGCTGTAAGAACTCATTACCTCGAACACACACAAGGAATTAATCATATCCTTACCATACCGATTTGGTCTACTATCAAGATACCCCATCTATCTAAATTCCTTCTGATTCATCTTCAACTTGATATTCCTTCTTGCTGTAGCACCACAATTCCTCAACCTAGGCTTATCACACGAAACCCAAGCATAAAGCCACACCGTCTAAGGCTCCTAAGCCACTGAATACTCTTTAAGTGTTCCCCAAAGCCATTACCTTCACCTTCCCGATACTGATATATAGAATCCCATAATTAATATAGAAAATACCACAAGTCTTGCCATCTTCCACTGAAAACTCAGTTTCTATCCATAAGTAGAACTTGGAAGCCGCCAATTATTGCATGTAGAGTTTTGAACACAATAGGACCATTCTCTAGAGTCATCCACACTACTCAAACCGTAGTTAGATTGATTAAACGAACCGAACAACCTGTGCTTCATTAGCACTCCGACACTGCAGAATGTGACCTCATTCCAATATAACCAAGCAACTTCCTGCCCTATGCACCGAGCATTCCTTACCAACCACAACTCAAGTCATTCCCCGATTCTCGTACACCCATAAAGCATAACATAGCCTTTATTGAAATTTCCTTTACTCGAGCCATAACTGATTCACAAATGCGCCTCGATCTGGGACCATTAGAGCACATAACCATGCAATCAACTATTCAATAGCGGACTCCCCCACTTGGCTCAAAGCCATAGGTCAAACACGCACCATAACTCATAACGCATACGCTTTATTGCTGCCATAATACCATAGTGAGATTAACTCAATCCTTCATAAGCTCGTGGAACACAGACCATCTGGTACTTCATATCTTCTACAAATCTCGTATTTACTCTCATAACAATTAAACCCACTCTCTTAAGCGACCAAATTAAATTCACATATATATTTCACTTGTAAATGCGATCTTCTAACAGACAACATAAAGATCACACAACTCCAGAACACTTTGTAGGAGATAACCCACCTGCTTCGCCTTAACAAACATTTATGTATACCTTCCACCATCATAAACTGTACGCAGTCACTTAGTCTTCCTGAGTCTGAACTCATACCGCAACATGAAATTTTTTTACTTCACTCACAACAGGGAAACATGAAAAGATTCTTCACACGCCTATAACTCGGGGCTATACCTCGAATCAAGATGGAATTCAAGCACCTAATAGTTCTTCTATCCTCCAGCAGACCCTTCTTGTCGTTTCCAAATCTTATGACTACATCTCGCAGTACTAACATACTTATCACATAGTTACTCAACCGTCACTTCCACTAATAGGGACAATACCGAACATATAATTTCAAAACACTTGCTCACACAATCAGCACCTCGGTGCTCAAGCCATAGGCAAAGATCCGGCCTCAAGTCCTCCAGGCTGGCCCAACATCAACTCACAGAGATCACATCTCGCCCCTCGATCGGGAAATCACAAACCATCAAGGCACATCTGATACTGAGCCCTCATGCGCGCATACGAACGCGTGGAAGGAATTTCAAGAGTTTCTTTTCAAGCTGAATCAAGGACGCACGATAATAATTAAAGAATGTGAAATTTTGTTCTGCAGCCTCTCGAGGATAAATACAGACATCTCCGTACCAACCCGCGAGACTTTATTAAACCTGATCATGACTCGTGAGACCTATGTAACCTAGGTTCTGATACCAACTTGTCACGACCCAAACCCCGATCCGGTCGTGATGGCGCCTCTCGTGAAGAGAAGGCCAGCCAACTAACCCATTTCGCCTTTCCAAAATAATAAATATTAATAAACAGTATCAGTATGATTAAATAACCACAAACTAAGCAAAAGGTTTCTTTATAAAGTGTGGAATACAACCCAAACACAGCACGATACCAGGGTGTCACAAGTCACGAGCATCTATTAGAGTATGAATACAACTACAAGGTCTGAAATATACAGAATAAGACTAATGAACGAGAAGGGAGAAGAGCGGTGCTGCGAACGCTGGCAGTCACCTCGCTAAACTCCGATAACTCTGCCTCCAATCAGCCAAAACCCGCTACCGGGTGTATAAATTCCTGCATCTGCACACAAAGGTGCAGGGAGTAAAGTGAGTACTCCAACTCAGTGAGTAATAAAGGTAAATAACAACCGAGCAGTAAGAAATCACGTAAAGCAAACCAACATGCTGCATAGAAGCAGTGTAAAAACCCTTTGAGATAAAGCAGTGAAGCTGTGAAATCTTTACAAATATCTTAGCTAAGTTTAAACCTCTTTTGAAAATGACTTTTTCAACAGATACGCAAATGAATGCAAAACAGTCAGTGCCAATAAGCACAGAAAATCCGCCCCTCGGGCACAAATACCATAGTATAACAGGTAAAATGACGAGTAAATATGAAAGATGAACACATAAAAGTTCGCCCCTCGGGCAATATCTCAGAACAGTACCAGCCCCTCGGGCTACCTCACAATCACTCGTATCAGCCCCTCGGGCTACCTCACAATCACCCGTATTAGCCCCTCGGGCTACCTCACAATCACTCGTATCAGCCCCTCGGGCTACCTCACAATCACTCGTATCAGCTCCTCGGGCCCACTCTCAGAATAGTATCGCCCCTCGGGCTCACTCTCAGAACAATGGGTACCCGCGCTCACTGTGGGTGTCCAGACTCCGGAGGGGCCCCTTACGGCCCAAGCGCTATATCAAGCCACCCCGTGGCATCATCACTCGGCACTCGGCCTCACATCACTCAAGCCACCTCGTGGCATATAAATGTATCTCAGGCCCTCGGCCTCATATCACTCAGCATGTCCTCACATATGGCCCTCGGCCTCGCTCAGTCCGAAAATCATCACATGCCCCTCGGGCATTAGTAAAATAGTAGTTCTCATCCCAAAACATCATTTAGAAATATCATTTAAGATTCAAATCTGAGTAAAAGTGGCTGAGTTTGTAAAAC
>NW_017696729.1:0-3184 GCF_001879085.1 Nicotiana attenuata
ACTACCGACTCAGTAGAGTAATAAGCATATAAAAATGTCTAGAAGATAAGAAATCCACGAAATGCCACAAAGTAAAGCTAAAACTAACAGTCCAACACCTAATTACGAACTAACAGCAAAACAACTTCAAATATATCAGTCAAGTATAATGTAAAGATGCAATGCAATGCACATGACCGCTACGGCGCGTAGCCCGATCCATTTAACGTCGACGGCGCTCACTCGGGGAGTGTACAGACTCCGGAGGGGCTCCTTCAGCCAAGCGCAATATAATCATACGATTCGCTGCGGTGTGCAGCCTGATCCATACTCAGTCCACAATATGCATATGAGTCACGTAACAGATTCAATTAATTTCCCAATTTCCAATTTATTAAGGAGAATATACTTTAGATATTTAACTTCAGGAAAAGTGACTTAGCGTTTAACAGTGATTAAACACAGGACTGAGATCAATGATTATACAAAGCATGCTATCACAATGACATTCATCCTCTAAGGATGCTACAGATCGGCACAAGGCCCCAAACACGGCAATAAGCCCAGATATATTCAATACAGGGTGCGTATCAGTCGCCAATATAGAAATATTCTTGTTCGAGATGGACTAAGTCTCAATCCCCAGTCATAACTAACCCCGCACCTGCCATGGGGTGCGAGTCACGCCCTACAATAGCGTCACAATGTGATAAGCCGGGGTTTCAAACCCTCAGGCCATCATATACACCAACTACTCACCTCTAACCGGCCGTAGAATGGTCCGCAATGCCTTTTCCTTTCGTATCGACCTCCTCGCACGTCGAATCTAGTCAAAATCACAACGAATACATAAATATGGGTTAAAGAAACATAACCCAATCAAAAATACTCGAAAAGTACTAAAATTCACGAAGTTGGTAAAACCCGAGCCCCAGGCCCACTTCTCGAAAAATTCCGAAAATCACACCAACAGATTCCTCGTCTTGCCACGAGTCCGTGCATATAAAGTTTACCAAAATCGGAGCTCGTTTGACCCTCCAAATTCCATTTTTACATCACAGCTTTCCAAGCCCTAGCTTGACCCGTTTTTGATGAATTTTCTACAATTTACATGTAATTTCTACCATAAATTCGAATATTTAGGCCAAGGAACTTACCTCCAAGTGATTCTCAGTCAAAACCCTCGCATTTCCTTGTTCAAAGCTCTTAAGAACGTCAACAATGGAGGAAAAATATGAAAGGGTCGCGGATGAAATATTATTTTAAAACCCTTCTGTTGCCTAGCAATTTTCGCTTTTGCGGTCCTGCTTTCGCTTATGCGGGACCGCTTCTGCGGCCACATTTCTGCTTAAGCGGTTTTCACTTAGAAGCCCGGACTTCGCTTATGCGACGCGAAGTCCGCTTCTGCGGTTCCTTCAAAGACCGCTTCTGCGACACCTTGTCCGCTTATGCGGACCCGCTGGTGCGAGCTACCTTCCGCATCTGCGGAATTTTCCCTAGCCGGCCACGACCGCTTCTGCGACCACGTACCCGCTTCTGCGGTCCATTTTCACAGAAGCGGAAACACCAGATGACAGCAAAATCTGACCTGCAATTACACCTCAAAACTCTCGTTTAACCACCCGAATTCACCCCGAGGCCCTCGGGACCTCAACAAAATGCACAGATATGTTCTATTACTTCATTCAAACTTGCTCGTAACATAAAAACACTATCATAAACACCAAAATCATCAAATTACCACGGATTCAAGCGTAAGTTAAACTAAAACTTCCGAAACTTGCATTTGATCTAAAACCCGACCTAAACACCTCCGAATGATCTGAAACTTTGCACGCATATCCAAAATCACCTAACGGAGCTACTGCAACTCTCGGAATTCCATTCCGACCGTCGGATCAAAATCTCACCTACCATCCGGAACCAACCTTAGCCAATTCAAGCCTAATTCTACACCGGACCTCCAAATTCAATTCCGATTGCGCTCCTAAGTCACAAATCATCCCCCGAAACTAGTCGAATCATCGGAAATCCATTCCGAGCCTTCTAACTCATAAGTCAACATTCGGTTGACTTTTCCAAACTAACCTTCTCATAAAGAGACTTATTATCTCATTTCCAACCGAACTCTATCCGAATTACTTCAAATTTTCCAAACACATATAATAAAACATATAGAAGCATAAAACGGGGACAACGGGGCGGTAACTCCCGTAACGACGGGTCGGGTCGTTACATCCTCCCCAACTTAAACAAACGCTCGTCCTCGAGCGGGTCAAGAAACATACCTGGAGTCTCAAACAAGTGAGGATATCTGCTCCGCATCTCCTCCTCGGTCTCCCAAGTGGCTTCCTCCACGGGCCAACCTCTCCACTGTACCTTCACCGAAGCTATGTCCTTAGATCTCAACTTTCGAACCTGACGACCCAAAATAGCCACCGGCTCCACATCGTAGGTCAAGTCCTCATCCAACTGGATCATGCTGAAGTCTAATACATGAGACGGGTCCCCAACATACTTCCGGAGCATAGAAACATGGAACACCGGATGAACTCCCGACAGGCTAGGTGGCAAAGCAAGCATATAGGCCACCTCCCCAATCCTCCTAAGTATCTCAAAAGGTCTAATGAACCTTGGACTCAGCTTCCCTTTCTTTCCAAACCTCATAACGCCTTTCATAGGCGAAACCTTCAACAAGACCTTCTCGCCCACTGCATAAGATACGTCTCGAACCTTCCGGTCCGCATAGCTCTTCTGACCGACTGAGCTGTACGAAGTCTCTCCTGGATCACTTTTACCTTCTCTAAGGCATCCTGCACTAACTCTGTCCCCAATAATCTAGCCTCGCCGGGCTCAAACCAACCAACCGGAGATCTACACCGTCTCCCATATAAGGCTTCATACGGCGCCATCTGAATGCTGGATTGATAGCTGTTGTTATAAGCAAACTCTGCAAGTGGCAAGAATTCAGCCCAAGAACCTCCAAAATCAATAACACAGGCACGCAACATGTCCTCCAATATCTGGATAGTACGCTCGGACTGTCCGTCCGTCTGAGGATGAAATGGTGTGCTCAACTCTACCTGTGAACCCAACTCTCGCTGAAATGTTCTCCAGAACTGAGAAGTAAACTGGGTACCTCTATCTGATATAATAGAAACCTGGGACCCCATGCAACCGCACAATCTCTCGGATGAAAATCTCT
>NW_017696730.1:0-3184 GCF_001879085.1 Nicotiana attenuata
ATAGAGTGGGGAAGGTTGAAAAAGTATTTTGGAAACTATTTTCCCTTCTCTTGGTAGGAAAAATATTTTCCTCTAATTGGAGGAAAATGAGTTGATGAGGAAAATATTTTCCAAAAAACATTTAAGCCAACCAAACATGGGAAAATTAGAAAATATTTTTCGAAAAATATTTTCCTTCATACCAAACACACCCTGTTCGCAATAAATTTTCGTGATTCAAAAATAAATTGCAACCACAATATAAATATGAAGAAACATAATTTTATTCATCAAAAGACGCGGGTACAATTCTGTTCATCCCCTTGATTCTTCTCTCCTGATTATCTCCGCGATTCGAGGGCTAGAACAGCGTGTTTCTCGTACGTAGGATGGTGCGGGCTTTCATGGATTTATTTGATATCCATGAAGTATGTTGTGGATCTTCTTGAAGTATTTGATTATCAAGAATTATCAGGCCACTTCTTGACCTCTTTGTGAATATCCCGTGAGTTTATGGGATTTTCGAGATGATCTCCATTTTTGAGATATTTTTTAAAGGATTATGTAACCCTTTTTATAAGAGTGACCTAGGGTTTTGGTAGAGTAGCCTCTAAGCAACACTGACAGACTCCTAGAATTTCAAGAGGACTTGTAGTATCTTGAATTTAGGATTTAACTTGATCCATTAAGATTTCGATGTCTACAAATGCGCCCTACTTCAAAGTTTATCGGGGTGTAGCCTTGGCGAAACTTGAAGACGAGACTTGAAGTACCCGATCATCACAATAGAAAATTTTGAAGCTTGTAGTTTCGATTTGCAGGAGGAAGAGATGAAGGGCAGAACTGGTCCCACTGGGCGTGCCAATTTGTTCGCAATAAATTTTCGTGATTCAAAAATATATTGCAACCACAATATAAATATGAAGAAACATAATTGTATTCATAAAAAGACGCGGGTACAATTCTGTTCATCCCCTTGATTCTTCTCTCCTGATTATCTACGTGATTCGAGGGCTAGAACAGCGTGTTTCTCGAACGTAGGATGGTGCGGGCTTTCATGAATTTATTTGATATCCATGAAGTATGTTGTGGATCTTCTTGAAGTATTTGATTAACAAGAATTATCCGGCCACTTCTTGATCTCTTTGTGAATATCCCGTGAGTTTATGGGATTTTCGAGATGATCTCCATTTTTGAGATATTATTTAAAGGATTATGTAACCCTTTTTATAAGAGTGACCTAGGGTTTTGGTAGAGTAGCCTCTAAGCAACACTGACAGACTCCTAGAATTTCAAGAAGTCTTGTAGTATCTTGAATTTAGGATTTAACTCGATCCATTAAGATTTCGATGTCTACAAATGCCCCTAAGGGTAAAATGAGAAATTTAAGGCTAAATTATTTTAATATAAGAAAGTATGATTTTGTCACTGTCACACCTCCTTTTTTTTCATACTACTACACCCCGTGAAGGAGTATAATAAAGGGAGTTTTTCCAATTAAAGGACAATCGAAACGGGATTCATCTTATTAAGAGATTTAGAGTCGCCACTTGGGAGATTTATGGTGTCCCAAGTCACCGCTTTGAATCCCGAATCGAGGAAAAGGTTTGACTCTGTTTAACAGTCGCGAACCAGAAATCCGGGTAAGGAATTCTGTTAACCCGGGAGAAGGTGTTAGGCATTCCCGAGTTCCGTGGTTTTAGCACGGTCGCTCAACTGCTATATTTGGCTAATATCTAATTTTAATACATGTCATCCTATGGTGCAATTTTTAGAATTATTTACCGCCTTTAATTAATTTTAAAATTATTAGAAAATTAAACGTTGTTTAAAACATGTTTTTGGATCACGTCACATGAAATGCACCCGGATACTCGACACATTTTACTCAACGTTTTGGGATTTGGATTTGGGTCGCATGAAATGCGCACCCGAATTTAGGAAGGTAAGATTATTAAAGAGCGCGCCTAAAGCGACTAACGTGTTATTAACTTTGCGGGAGGCCATGAAAATTCGCTAAATGGCACGTCCCGAGTTCTAAATATTTTAATAAAGTAATTAAAGAGGGCTACACGATTTGTGATTTTATTTGGCGCGGCGCACCTCAATTTTGTTTTTTAAAGGACATCCTAAAGGCGAACAATATTATCTATAAGAATTGTCTCTAAAAAAACTTAATTTGTTAACATTATGAATTAACTAACATCACGACATTCAAGGAAATTCGGGCCCCAAGCTCAAGTCCGAACTCGAACAAGGCGATCTTCGTTACCGAAGAAACCCTTAGCTCAAGTCCGCTACTTAACTTGAAAGGCCCAAAGCCTACCAGTAAAGAAAATCCATCACGAATGGGCTAATACCAACGTTTGGAGCAAACACGATATTTATTAATATTACTGATTCCAACCCAACTACTGATGAATTTAGGACACATTTGCAATACCATTTGAATGTCAACATATATTATCATGCTAAAACAAAACCCCTTAACGCACTAATAGATCTCTGTACAAATTGCCCATCACTTAGCATCAGAATATAAAATTTACAATTTCAAATTCAACTTTGATTCAGCACACTCAAACCAAACCTGGATATCTTAGTTATTTCTGAACAATTCTATTAAACTAGCTAACTAATAAACGAACCGCAAATGATTGCTATTGAAATGGAACACTGATCATGGAAGGAATCAGGCCCCATTTTCAAGCAACCAGAAACTTTGCCAACGCCAATGAAACAGTGCTGAAGAGAGGGCCTCACACTATTTCACTATCTTGGTGACTTGTTAATTTATGACTCATTACTTGAACCATAACCCTTTAAGACACTAACATCACATATGAATTTCACGAACAAAACAACACATCAGGAATCAAACGCAACAACAATCAAAACTACTTCCAAACTTGCTATTTATCGTTGAGACTAAATGACCTAACTCCAAATACAGACCCAGCTTCTCAATACACTAGGAACAACTCATTTGACACTAATAAAGACTGAAATAAAATGAATGGAAGTCAGCAAATATAGAAAACAAACAGTCCAACTACATTTTTACATGGATCTCATTGTGTATCACATAGCCAGAAATTAAATCAACAAGTCACATGGGAAAAGGGAACAAAGGAAGTCACATATAACAAAACAATGATCTTCATTAACTCCTCAAGTTATCACTGGAATCAGCCTCTACATTTCA
>NW_017696731.1:0-3183 GCF_001879085.1 Nicotiana attenuata
ATATATATATATATATATATATATATATATATATATATATATATATATATATATATATTAAAAGTTATGGAACATGCATTACATGAGATTTATAGTTAGTGTCACATAGGACACGTTGATTACCTAGGCTTGCTAAAGTATTACAAGCATCATATGATAAGAGTTTTTCAAAAACACATTGTTCTAGTACATCATGTTCTACTAGGAATTTAACATCTTCAGGTGGGGCAACAAAAACTTTCTTCTTCTTCCTTGTATTAGCAAATCCCATGTGTGCTAGCTGGTGAGCTATCCTATTCCCTTGCCGGAATTCGTGCTGGAGGATTACCTGCTTCTGTTGGTGCATTAACAACCTGCATTTTTGAATAATGTTAGCATATAGATTATTACCTTGTTGTATTGATAGAATTACCTCCGTGGAATCCGTTTCAATTTGAAGTGGAAATAAACCCCACTCGTGGGCTGTTTTTAATCCTTCTAGTAGAGCTTTTATTTCTGCTTGAAGACAACCATTTGCATAAGCAGTTTTGTTGTATCCAACAATCCAGTCACCTTTAGCATTTCTGATTACTCCACCTAGACCACAATTTTGCATGTCTTTGTGGAAGCTAGCATCAATGTTCAATTTAAACCATCCTATTGGAGGTTTATGCCATCTAACCTTAATATGGAGCTTTGGAGCATGTAACACATTTATTTCAGTTAAAAGACGGAATTCGATAGCTCTACTTGTAATGAGTTGGATGTTTATAGGCAAATTGGTATTATTTTGGTTATTGTTATTTCTGTTGATCCAAATATACCAAATTGCAAAAGGGAAGAAGAGATTCCAATTTAACAAGTTATTGTTGAAGGGGTAATTATAGTTTTTTAATTGAATTAGCCAATGTTCCCCATTCTCCTTGTAGAAATTTTTCCAACCAATGGTTTCCCAAATATGATTGCTTGCATGGCAATTAAGAAAAATATGAGTGATAGATTCATCTATATGATTTCTACATATAGGGCAATGAGGATCTATATTAAGGCCTATCTTTGCGAGATATTGTCTACAAGAAATTTTGTTGTGAAGGCATTGCCAGAGAAAAAATTTGATCTTATTGGGACAAGGCAAGCACCAAATCCACTGAAAATCCAAATTGTTGTTCTCATTGGTTATCACGACCCGGATTTCCCACCCTCCGGAGTCGTGATAGCGCCTACTATTAGGAGCTAGGCAAGCCAACTATTTATTATCTCTTTTAGCAAACCTCGACATTAATAAAAATAACGAAACATTTAATAAAAAAACGGAAGTCTTAAATATAAATAACGGAAAGCAATGCGGAAGTTCAATACAACTCTACCCAAGAACTGGAGTCACAAACTCACGAACATCTAGAGAATGCTAAATACAACGTCTGAATAAAAATATAATTCTGTTTGTTCCGGTACAAAGGATAACAAACTAAAGTAAAGATAGAAGAGACTCCGGGCCATGCGGACGCCAGCAAGGCTACCTCGGGATCTCTGGACTGAAGTCAGCTCCCAAAACTCCTACTGCTGTCCAAAAGCTGCTCCGGCACCGTGATCTGTGCAAAAAGATGCACAGAGTGTAGCATCAGCACAACCGACCCCATGTGCTGGTAAGTGCCTGGCCTAACCCCGGCGAAGTAGTGACGAGGCTAGACCGGACTACCAACAAACCTGTGCAGTTCAATATAAATGTATGCAATATAAAGGTATACAGAAATTAACCAGTCAAGGGGGAGGGGGAGCATGCTGTAGGGGCTCTAACAGTTCATGTATAAAATCAATAATTGAGGAATGAAACAATACAACTACAATAGCAACGATAGTAGGAAATCAACAGTTGCACGGCACCATCCTTCGTGCTTTTACTCTCATTCTCACCCAATCAATCATATGAAGTGCACGACATCACCCTTCGTGCTTTACCTCACAAAATGATGGCACGGAATGACCCTTCGTGCATAAACACTCATATCATGGCACGGAATGTTCCTTCGTGCATTAGTAATCAAAACAGGGCACGGAATGTTCCTTCGTGCATTAGTATTCATATCACAATCGTGCACGGCATCACCCTTCGTGCTTTATCACTCGTCCTCACCCAAACAACAATCACAAACAATGGGGCGAGGGGATAGACAAACAGTAATAGAAGTCCCGTCAAGGGAAACACAAGTAAACAATTAAATCCCGGCAAGGGAACAACAATAATAACTTCCACATCCCGGCAAGGGAATAATCACATTTCTTTCTCTTTCTTTCTTTTCTTACTCAATAATTACTTTATCATTCGAGCCAACGCTCCAAAGAGTTCACAAATCATAATTCTTTCTCTTACTCTTCACATTATATAGAGTTCATCAATTACACGAGGAAGAGTCACAACAAAATAGGAATAAACACAACATACGGACTCACGGTCATGCTAGACACCAGTGTATAGATACTCGTCACCATGCCTATACACCGTACTCAATCTATTAGCAATTAGCAAACAAGACTCAACTCCTATTCCCTCAAGCTAGGGTTAAACCAAACACTTACCTCAACTTCCACAGCTAAATCAATCCACAACGACCGCCTTCCCTCTTGAATTCAGCTCCAACTCAATCAAATCTATGAAATAACGACTTTACAACATTAATATTAGCTAAACAAATCAAACCCAATGACTAAATATAGTTTTCTAAGCTTTCTTCCCAAAATTCCAAAAATCGACCCCGGGCCCGCTTGGTCAAAACCCGAGGTTCGAACCAATTTCATATCACCCATTCCCCCACGAGCCCGGATATACAATTTGTTTTCAAGTTCGACCCCAAAACGAGGTCTAAATCAAAGGAAATTGAAAAGCCCTAACTCTACCCATTTCCCCCAATTTCAACCCTAGATTACATGATTTAGGCTTAGAAACTCACTAATTAATGAGAGAAAATGAAGGAAATAGGTGAGAAATTACTAACCCAATTGGTCTTGAAGAATGGGGGCTTCAATGGATTCCTAGAGCTTGGGGGAGAAGAGAGTTCGTGAGAAATTTGGAATAAAACCCGAGCTACTGTTCTGAAACTTTTAAAAAAAATCACTAGGCGTTTTTGTTCTATGCGTTCGCGACAGGAGTGTCGCGTTCGCGAATAAGGGGGAGCTGGCAAGCTACGCGTTCGCGAGGGAAGGGCT
>NW_017696732.1:0-3183 GCF_001879085.1 Nicotiana attenuata
ATGTAGATGCTCCTCCCACTTCTGGCGGTTTCCTTTGCTACATATCTTACTTTCTGGGTTGTTGAACCCCCCGATATGGCCATATCGATGATATATGAAGCTCAGAGTACAAAAGCCGTTTGCCAGATCTGTGTTATGGACGGTTCTGACTATCTTCAAAGAGTCTAGAAATCTGTGCACGGCTACAACTCTGGGGGCAACCAAGTATTTGTGCCTCAACGGAACCTCATCCTTTCCAATGTAGCCAGCTATTTCCTCTAATGTCGGGGTAAGCTCAAAGTCCGCAAAATGGAACACATTATGTGCTGGGTCCCAACATGTAACCAGTGCTCTAATAATATCTCCCCGAGGCACAATATCGAGCAAACCGGTAAGCCCTTTCAAATGTTTCTTGACTGCATCTTGCCCTTCTCCGCCTAAATCGTTCCACCACAGACGTAGCTCCAAAGGGATTTTATGCATGATTGGAAATAATTCATTTTGAGTCGTGCTCATCCTGCACATTTATTAAGGTGATTTTAATCACTTATTTTGACCTAAAAGAGAAAAATGGCACAATCTCTGCTCAAATTTCCAATTTAAACAAACAGCCGGTATTGCGGATACGGCCTTTCAGCACTTCATAAAGAAGATTTTAAGGTTGTGCCTGCTAACCGTTAAAAAAATGACTCAGGGTGGCTGTTCTTGCAAAGACAGCCTTCCGGCGCCCTTTTGGGGACATTCGGCTTTTTTAAACAAGAATGGCGGCACCCGACTTATTCATGATGAAATTAAAAAATTTGGCATTTTTTGGCTATTTTTGAAAAAAGGGAGGTTGGACCTGATGAGGGTTGCCTACGTATCTCATATCCGGTGAGAATCAAACCAGCGTAGTTCGGGCAAATAAATCTAACTATTTTGAAAACAAGACTCTTTTTGTTTTTTTTTATTGGCAAATTCACTATTTCAGAAAGCAAGATTCTTTTTTTTTTATATATTCTTTTTCAGTGGCAAATAAAATAAACTAATTTGAAAATAAGACTCTTTTTGTTTTTCTTTTCCATTGGCAAACTAAAAAGAACTTTTCTTCTTTTTTTTTCATTTTCTATAAAATTCGGCAGCATTTCGGCACTACTTGGACATTGGTTTTTTTCTAATAAAGGAAATTAACTCTCTACACTGCTATTTTCTCTTTTGGTTTTTCCACTTTTTCCCAAATATTCAAAGTCGGTCAGCATGCGGGTCCCATACAGATAAATGCACAAGTAGGATGCAGCAGGATGGTCCATTATTCCAGGTACACCTGTCCTAGACGGACCCAACCCCTGTGTTGAGTCCCCTAAGTCATATGCACGTGATGCAAATAAGCATTCCTACTAGGGATCTGGCATGAAGTCAAGTTATTCTAGGTTCAAAACCTAGGTATGTGTTCTAGACTGTGTACCCGAGCGGACAACTCGAGTCGAGGAGGGGGCTACGTACCGGGAACCAAAAGGCCATCCGTCTTAGTAACTTGTCCGGCCTCTTTCTTATTTCAGGGTATTGACACTAACAGAATAGGGAGTCTCAACCAGTAAGCACATCCCCGGAGGTGAGAAGAGAAGGGTTTCGGCACAATTTATATACAGTTCAGATAATATCAAAGCGGTAAAAAGCAACATTTTGCACATTTAGCATGAAACATGTAGGAAAATCAGATATAACCAAATACAACAATTATTCTAAGCTCGAATTCTGAACCCTGAACAAGAGATTCTGGGTTCGATCCCCAGCAGAGTCGCCAGAGCTGTCACACCTCCTTTTTACTACACCCGCAAGGGTGTAAAGGAGTTTTTCCAATTAAAGGACAATCGAAACGGGATTTATTATCAATATTCAGAGTCGCCACTTGGGAGATTAATGGTGTCCCAAGTCACCGGTTGAATCCCGATCCGAGGAAATTATGACTCTGTTAACAGTCTGCGAACCAGAAATCCGAGTAAGGAATTCTGTTAACACGGGAGAAGGTGTTAGGCATTCCCGGGTTCCGTGGTTTTAGCACGGTCGCTCAACTGTTGTATTTGATTTTATCTGATTTCAAAACATGTCCAAACTCATGTGCTTTTATTATTTTTTTATTTTTTATAAGAATTGCAACGTCGTGAAAATGCATCTCGAACCACGTCGCACCAGTGCACCCATGATTGTTAACACATTTTGACTTCGTTGAGATTTGGATTTGGGTCACATAAATGTGCACCCGAATTTAGGAAAGTAATATTATTAAAATACGCGCCTAAAGCAACTACGCGTTATCATCTTTGGGGAAAACCGTGAAATTCGCTAAACGGCTCGTCCCGGAGTCTAAGTATTTTATAGCATTTATTGAGGGCCCCGCCATTTGTATTTGGCTTGACGAGGCTCGTCTCATTTTATTATTAAAAGGCCAATCCTAAAGCAAACTAGAATTTTCTAATTGTTTGTCTCTAAAGGCCAATTAATTCACAAATATAAATCCGGGCCTCGAATTCAAGTCCGAATTCAAACAAAAGGGAAGACCCTTCTAGCTTGAACCCGCTACCTAATTCGAAATCCAATTTTAATATTTGTGAATTAATTACCCATATTCCTAATTGATTAACATTGTTTGGAAACCATTATATTTCAACCAGGTCAGGCCTATTAAACAAATAAAGGACAGGCCAATTGTAGATCCGGGCCCAGGTCCAAACGCATACATGATTGAAATAAGACCTGGGCCGTCTGTTAAAGTCCTGAGACTGTACTATTGAGATGGGCTGTTTAGCCCTACCCGTTAAAATCAAATTCCAACCCGTTCAGCTTAAGAAATTTCACTGAAATTAAAATCAAATTCCTGCCTATTCACGTTAATTAATGAACATTGATCACTGAAATTAAAATTCAGATTATTTCATTTGTTTACTGCTGATGAATTCTTAAACACTACTAAGTGAAAGATAAACAAATGTGAACACTCCAGTCTGACTTTAACATCTCAACTAACAAATTTAAATGGGCTCACACCTGTAATACACAATACCTCTTAATCAACATGCTTTTAAACAATTCACGAACCAATTGACACGAGATCAACTAACACAGGCTTATTCTATTTGATTTGGTATGAAATTAACTACAATTAACACTTAACAAATACATGAATCAGATAACAGAGAACTAACTACGGCTACTACTCAACTCGAG
>NW_017696733.1:0-3183 GCF_001879085.1 Nicotiana attenuata
CACGTATTAGTGATCGTTGCTGCCCCACCACAGGTTCCGGTTCAGGATCCAATTGATATAGAGCACTCCGACTCCCAGACTCTGTTGACTCCTCAGGTTACAGTGGCATCCACTTCTACTTCCGAGCCTGCCTCTCAGTCCACCACTGTTCAGACTTCTGTTGCCATTGCAGCCGTCTCGAAGCTTGGTCTCCTTGCTCAGCATGCCAATGCCAAGGTAGACCAGCTCTTGAAGACCTTGCCCAACCTCATCAAATAAGCCCTGACTCCTATACAATCCTCAGTGACAGCTCTCCAAAAACAACAATTAGTGTATGGGGATCGTTTGCTGCAGCTTGAGTTAAGGGTTGAGAAGATAGAGCGCGGTGAGGTTAGTGGGTTGCCAGGGCTCAGGGAGGAGGTTGCTTCTATGAAGACCGAGCTCCACAAGATGCAGAACTTGGAGTTCGATCTATCATCCCTCCTTCCCACGGATGGTGATCAGGTTGCAGGCACAGCAGCTCCGGACTTGGGCCTTGACTTCTCCACACTTATGACTGACATTGCCCCTCCTACAGCCGGGACTCCCCAGGCTCCAGCTCCTCTTGTACGCATTGACATTCCTGGCGAGGAGGTTTCCAGACGATCTACTGAGTCTGAGGATGAGAAGGTAGATGAGGGTGAGGAAGAGGAGAGTTCAGGATTCTCAGACGATGAGGGCCCTCAGGAGAAGGGCAAGCAGATTATCACTCCGACAGTTGAGGAAGTGGAGCAAGCAGAACTTCAGATAGCAATTGAACAGTCGCTAGCAGATTTGGCCGCCCCTGCAGATCCATCGGCCACTCAGCCATCAGTGGGCGAGGCTAGCAGCTCACAGGTCCCAGCTCCAGTTCTGGACCAGCCAGAGATCCCTCCTGCAGTCGAGGTCCCTCCTCAGGCCGAGCTCTCATCGGTCCCAGTTCCAGCATCAGAGAGTGACCCCACCATCACAGAGTAGGCTACTGACTCCCATAACGCTTAGTGCGCCTCAGGGAGCCCCTTACACTCTATGTTTTTGTTTTTATGCATTGGGGGCAATGCATGCTATTCAGTTGGGGGTGGTAGCCTTGTTGGTACTTTTGTGACATTAGCAACTGTTGTACATATGTATGCCTTTGTGTTATAAACAAACTTATGTACTCATGTGTATTTTGTGCTCTGTATATGTTAGTATAATTTCCGTACATAAGTTGTGTTGTGTAGTTCGTGATTGTGTTGTGTTGTTCGTGATTATGTTTATATTAGTGTTTTGTGATTTCAATGCATAAGTTATGTTACCCTTGTGCATGCATAAAAGTAAAGTAACAAAAACAAGTAGATAGTAATTAGTAATGAATTCCCCTTGGTTTGAGCCACCTTGGTCATTTCTCCATGTTGGTTTCCTTGCCCTTGCGGGTTAGGTCTCCATTGGCTCTGTTGTCCCTGACCCTGGTAATGTTGTCTTTGATACCCTCCTTGAGGATTGTTGATGTAGTTCGCTTCTTCAAACTCTTCATTGGAGATGGGTTGCACATCTTCCACCACATTCACCTTCTTTGTTTGGCTTTCCGTGAGCAGTTTTGTCAACACATTTGCATTTGTGGCAAGCCCTGCGATCAGTTGATCTCTCTCTTGATTTTACTTAATTAGGTTGGTCAAGGAAGGAGACCCATATGCAATCCCACCTGAGGTATCCTCGGAATGCCACGCTTGATTGTGTTGTGCCATCTTGTCAAGGATTTGAGTGATCCTTGTGAAGGTCTTGTCCATAAAAGATCCGTCGGCGGCATTCTTGGCTATTCATTGATTCATCGGATCTAAGCCCATGTAAAATTTTTCTAGCAATATGGAATCCGGAAAGCCATGATTTGGAGATCTCACTAAGTATAATTTAAACCGATCCCATGCCTCATGTAAGTGCTCTCCAGCTGCCTGCTTGAAGAAGAAAATCTTATCTCGTAGCTCGGACTTCTTACTCTGCGGGAACCATTTTGCCAAGAATGCTCGAACTAGTTCGGGCCAAGAATGAATAGAGTTTGGGGGCAAATTCTAAAGCCATTTCCTTGCGTCTCCAGCTAGTGAGTATTTGAAACACCTCAACCTTAAGGCATCGGCAGTGACATTGTTCTGCTTGTGCATCGCACACACACCCAAGAAGTTTCTAAGTTGTTGTGTTGGATCATCATCGGTAGAATTCCTGAATAACCCCTCCGCTTTAAGCATAAGGATTAGACCATGTTCCACCTTAAATGTTGCAGCGCCAACAACCGGAGGCACAATAGCATTTGTGTCCTCAATATACTCCTCTATGTCCGCAAAAGGATTTTCGTCTTCCATTTCTTCCTCAATCTCTTCTCATATTCGGCCATGTTTTCCTATCAACACCAAGCAAAACACGCAAAGTGTGATGGAATAGAATAAGACGTAAAGTAAAGAACACACTAATTAGTAATTTCAAAACCGTATTCCCCAGCAACGGCGCCAAAATTTGATACGCTCAAATTACACTTTAAGAAATAGTGTAAGGCGGTTGGTGTCAAATATAATAACCCAACAAGGTTGGGGTCGAATCCCATAGGGAATAGGTGTGAAAAGGTTACTCGACTAGTGTGTTGCTCGACTAAAGTCGTAATTCTATTCAGTTAACGGTAACAAGTGTATGAATTAATAGTAACAAGAGTATGAGTTGAGTTTGTTTTGAAGTAACAACTAGTTGGAACATTGAGAATGTAAATAATTGGATTAAAGAAACCAAGGTTGTGTCCCCTTTAATGAAGTGTAATGCTATCGGTGTTAATATGATATATTTCTAATGGAAAGTCCTTTTGATATGCAAATGATGTCTAAATGACTACCCAATACTTTCCAATAGTTGGGTAGTATTTCCTCTTTATGATTTTTCCAAATGTAAAAGAGTTGCAATTAAGAACAATCAATATATGCCAAATAAAACCCACTTATTCCTAAGCGATTCTATTAAACATGGTTTAAAGCCTTGAGTCTTTGATATTTACTTCTACCAAATTCTAACCCACTTTCCCAAGCAAAGCAAGAATTTAATGGCACTTGTTAATGTTTGCAACCACCAACAATAAATGAAGAATGAGAAGTAAATAACTATCAACCAACCATTATATATATATTCAATGTTAAACACCTATTAACATAACACCCATTTAGGTCCACA
>NW_017696734.1:0-3182 GCF_001879085.1 Nicotiana attenuata
ACTATTTTTGGTTTTAATTATGATTCTAATTTATAAACTACAATGCTCAATTAAACTACTATAAGCTAGGATTAAACTATTGCGAGTTGTTCAAAGGATTAAAAGGCGCTAGGGTAGTGACTTTCGCCTAGTGTTGAATTGACGGATTCTTGAGTCTAAAGCTAGATTGACACATTTGGGGAGTATGACATAACCATTGCTCGATTCTACTCACTCTATACCTCTTGGTATTTCGAGTGATTTTGCCCGAATTGGCTTTCTCAAGACCAATTGGGTATGCAAATTTGCACAAGCAATTAAGGTTCAAGTCGGGTATTATGATCTCTCGGTTTAACCCTTTAATTGGGGCTATCAATTCTCTTAAGTACGCCCCAATTCCTTGTTGGACTAATTTTAGAGACTTAGGCTCTCTTTCTCAAGAAGAGCAAAAGTCAACTAAACACAAACTAGTGTTTGCAACCACTAATTTAGCAATAAAACATGAAATTAGCCCAAATATCAAACACCCATAGTCAATCAATCCCTAAAATACAAGACCCATCAATTACCCACACTAGGGTTGAGCCACAACCCTACTTGATGGGTCTAGCTACTCATAATTAGAGACAAAAACAAAGTAATAGATGAAGATGAACTCATAATAATTAATTATTAATAAGAACTTGAAGATTCAAAGGTAAAACTAAGCTAAAATTACACAAAATAGCAAAATAACCCAAGTCACGAGCGCAGCTCTACGTACAAAACTATCTGCCCCCTTAAAAATGGAAAAGAAGCTATTTATACTAAGCTGACAAATTTGGATAAAAATACCCTTGCGGGGTTAGTGTGGACCGCGCAAAATCACGTGCGGCCACACTAGGTCTCTGACTTGACAAAACTGCTCTCTAAACTTGGACAATGCGAACCGCACAGAATCGAGTGCGGCTGCGGTGGCTTCTAGTGCGGTCCGCATGAAATGGAGCGTGGATCGCATTGGTCTTCAAACCTGGATTTGGCAACTCTCTTAATCCTCTCTCTGTGGACCGCACTAAATCGAGTGCGGCCGCATTGATCCTAGTGCGACCGCACAAAACCTCGTGCGGCCGCATTGCCTTTTAGCCTGAATGTCAGCCTCTCTGAACCTCACTTATGCGGACCGCACAGAATGGTGTGTGGCCGCACTGGCCCTGTTTTGCCTGAGCTTTGTCTTTGTCTTCGTACTTGTGCAAGTTTCACTCTTTTTTGAGCTGATCTTTGACACCTTGTCACCTTGTTGATCAAACCTACAATCAAGCACAACTTGTGAGCCTTTTGGGACTATTTTATGTACATTTCTAATCAAAACTTGAGCATGAAGGAGTGTAAAATGCATCATATTCCCTATTTATCAACTCCCCCAAACAAAAGCTTTTGCTTGTCCTCAATCAAACAAAATGAGACCCACCCCTTAAGAGAAAATCCAAGAAAATTCAGCTATCCTATAGTGACCTCATCTAGCATCAATTGGGACTAACAATTGCCCTTAATACAAATGAATCATTAACAACATTTACTCTTTTAAACACCATGGATCAAGTGTGACAGAAGAGCATCAAGAGTTGACTCAACACATCAAAGAACTCTTTCTATTACTTTAGTCATTGTGAAACCCAAACTCACACATCTTCAGCTTTTCCTAAGCAAACCTCACCTTTAGAATAGTGGCACTCATAACGAGGTTAATAGGAATTCACTCATCTCTCAAAAAGAAAAATCACAAGTCCGGCTCTAAGTACCATATGGTTTCCCCATATGTGAGTCACCACTAATGTAAGCTTCATTCAACTAGAGATCATATAGGGCTTTTGTGGAGACATAGTGAAGGCTTTTGGTTCCGGGTAGCCAATGTTTGGTCTAAGTAGGTTCCATCTTCCATTAAGCACTTCCTTTGTTTCATTTTGGCAAAAATTCACTTGACTTTTGAGTCTTTTCACTTCTTTCAAGGGGTTAGAGAGACACACTGTCACTCTTTCTTAGATATTTCAACTCTTTTCTCTTTTCTCACTTTTCCACACATTTCATTCTTTGCTTTTTTTGATTTCCTTTTATTCATTTCCACATTGAGTATTCTTTTTGTCTTTTTGCTTTTCTTTCTTTTTCATTGCCTTTCCTTTTTCTTCATTTTTGTACCTTTTTACCACTTTGTTGCAATCCTCGTCTCTCCCCCCAAACTTATATTTTTGCCATGTGCTAAGGAAAGATTGGGTGCCAAGAGAGGGTATCTTTTAGAATGGGTAAAGGCTTGTAATCATGGTTCTTGAAAGAAAAAGGTTTAAGGCTCAAAATGGTTGACTGGGGATTTTATCTTTGGTAGGCTATGGAAATGTTCAAGCTATCATTTGGATCAAGGAGAGCCTATAATCATGTCTCAAGTCAAAATTCACTTAGGATTTCGCCTCAACAAACATTCAGGGCAAGTTCTAGACCAATGGCTCGGGACTTGGACTTGCAATGCAATTTCTCACCACACAAGCTATGGGATTGCTTAAAACACGGAGTAGGGGGCCCACAACAACCTAAGATAAGATTTGAGCACATAATGGTCCTGAAAACCACTTGATGATTATCAGTCAACACAAGAGTCTCAGGGTCACGACTTTCACCATCCTAAACACAACAATTTGTTTTTGACCATGAGATCAAAGGCAAATGTGCTAGGCCCAAGTGAAGCTTTGCTTGAGGCACCCTTAGCCACTAACTACTAAAAGCAAAAAGAAAAACAGACTCAAACCCTTAAGAAGGTTGTCACGCCATGGGAAGAGCCACCCAGTTCACACAAATTCCACCTTTGGAAAGAACCGTGGCATTAAGAAACCAAAAGGCTTATTGAAAACATTCAAAACAAGAAGCTACGAACATAACTAAGAAGCTACGGAAAAGAAAAATGCGGAAAGTAGAATGAATATGTACAAGAGGGATTTTTTTAATCTAATATACAATACGGGGATGAATATATATAATGTAACATAACTTTTATATACAGACCCAAAGTGAAAAGTACGAAAAATGTAATGAAGTACCCAAAATTATATACATACCAAAGATGAAAAATAGAGAAAGCATAAAATCTGTTAAATATATACAGTCATCCATATCAATTCAAAGTAGGGCCTACCCCCTCAAATGAAAGCTGGCATTGTCCTCAATGCCATCTAAACAAA
>NW_017696735.1:0-3182 GCF_001879085.1 Nicotiana attenuata
ACCTGGATCTGGCAAGTTTAGATTCAATAATTTTATAGCCCAATATGCTTTATGTTCTAATTCCACAGGTAAATGACAAGCTTTTCCAAAAACTATTCTATAAGGAGATGTGCCTATGGGAGTTTTGAAAGCAGTTTTATATGCCCATAAAGCATCATCTAACTTTAAAGACCAATCTTTTCGAGAAGAACCAACAGTTTTTTCTAAAATTCTTTTTAATTCTCTATTGGATACTTCAACTTGCCCGCTTGTTTGAGCATGATATGGAGTTCTTGTTTTATGAGTTACTCCATATCTTGACAATAAACTAGCGAATTGTCTATTTATAAAATGAGTTCCTTGATCACTTATTATAACTCGTGGAGTTCCAAATCTAGAAAAAATATTTTTCTTGAGAAAAGCACAAACAATATGAGCATCATTTTTTTTAGTAGCAATTGCTTCTACCCATTTTGAAACATAGTCAACAGCTACCAAAATATATTCATAGCCGTTTGAAGGAGGAAAAGGACCCATAAAATCAATGCCTCATACATCAAAGATTTCACACACAAAAATAGAGTTAAGAGGCATTTCGTCCCTTTTTGAAATGTTACCGATTCTCTGGCATTTATCGCAAGTGGCGACATAATTCCTTGCATATTTGAATAGAGTAGGCCAGAAAAATCCAACTTCAAGTACTTTAGCTGCTGTCCTTCTTCCGCCAGAGTGTCCTCCTGCAGCCCCATCATGGCAGTGACTTAAGATGTTGTTCATTTCTGTCTCCGGTACACATCTCCTGATTATGTCATCTGCACAAAATTTAAACAAGTAAGGATCTTTCCAGTAATAATGTCTTGCTTCTTTTTTAAGTTTTTTCTTTTGTTCATAAGAAAAATCTTTTGGAATCCATCCTCCAGCCAAGTAGTTGGCAATATCAGCAAACCACGGTGGTCGATTTATAACGGTTGTGACTGAAAATATATGTTCATCAGGAAATTCCTCTTTGATATCTTTTATCTCAGTAGGAGGATTTTCCAAACGAGACAAATGATCAGCTACCTGATTCTCAGAACCTTTTCGGTCTTTTATTTTAAGATCGAATTCTTGCAAAAGGAGTATCCATCTTAGCAATCTGGGTCTAGCATCTTTCTTTGCTAAAAGGTATTTTAAAGCTGCATGATCAGTATAAATTGTAACCTTTGTTCCTATCAAATAGGAACAAAATTTGTCAAACGCAAATACTACTGCTAGTAGTTCCTTCTCAGTTCTAGCATAATTCTTTTGAGCTTCATTGAGGGTTCTATTGGCGTAGTAAATAGGCCTGAAAATCTTGTCTCTCTTTTGTCCCAATATTACTCCAACTGCTATATCACTTGCATCACACATTATTTCAAATGGTTCGCTCCAATCAGGAGAAACAATAATTGGAGCATTAGTCAAATGTTCCTTGAGAATCTCAAATGCTTTTCTACAATCATCTGAAAATTCAAACTTCACATCTTTTATCAGTAGGTTAGTAAGAGGTTTTGTAATTTTTGAAAAATCTTTTATAAACCTTCTATAAAAACCTGCATGCCCTAAGAAACTTCTAATGCCTTTAACAGTGGTAGGAGGGGGTAATCCTGCTATAAGATCAATTTTAGCCTTATCAACTTCTATCCCTTTAGCAGAAATTTTATGTCCTAAAACAATTCCCTCTGTTACCATGAAATGACATTTTTCCCAATTAAGAACTAGATTTATCTCTTCACTTGTCACGACCCTAGTTCACCAACCGTGAACATGTCATGACAGCACCTGGTCCCCATTACCAGGTAAGCCTAACATTTGCGGAAATATAATAATTGCGGAAAAATAGAGAAAATCAAATCAAATATCTAAAGGAAACTGTACGGAATGCCGCTTGGCCAGTACAACTCAATATCAAAAGTCTAAAACAATTCCCAAAACCCGGAAACTCACGGGCAACACAGGCTACAGAAGTGTATAGTGAAGGTTCCAAACTCCAGAATTTCTAACAACCGAAAGAAGGAAAACTAAGTACTAAAGATAGAGTAAGAAGGAGACTCGTCGATCTGCAGACGCAGCAGATCTACCTCGAAGTCTCCGTAGTCCTCCTGCCTCACTGATAGTGCCCCTGAGTGGAGGTACCTGGATGATCTGCACATGAAAAACATGCACAGGAAGGGCATGAGTACACCACAGCGGTACTCAGTAAGTGCCAAGCCTAACCTCGGTTGGGTAGTGACGAGGAAGGTCAGGGCCCTACTGAGACAAAATATAATAATAATAATAATTTAACAATATAAAAATTTGACAGATATAATAAGTACAGCAGTGAGATAAGACAAGTCAACGAGGCTATAACAACTACACGAGTACAGAATAAACACAGAGTAAACACAGCTCAATACCAATGAAAACAATGAGGGTCTCCCAGGATACCGTCCTGTAGCCCTTTTCCTCAACTGCCCAGTGGATCTCCCGGCATACCGTCCCGTAGTCCATCATATGTGTACATCCGAAGGATCTCCCGGGATACCTTCCCGTAGTCCAACCACCAATGTGCAGGGGGATCTATGTCCAACCATCAATGTGCACGGGGATCTATCGGGAATCGAACCCGCAGTCCCAAAGTAAAAGTGCAGGGGGATCTATCGGGAATCGAACCCGCAGTCCCAAAGTAAACAAACAAGGGGGGAGGGAGCTACCGGAGTCCCACATCCGTAGTCCCAATGTAAATGCACAATCACAACCAAAAGGTACACGGAAACGAAGTACAAAAGACAAGCAACAGGTAGTACTGACCTAGCATGCTTCACGCAGTACAGTTAAGGCAACTTAAGCAATTAAGCAAGTTAAATCAACTAAACATGCTTTCCTAATCTAACACAGGTTACAATTGCAAGTAGAATAAAGCAAATATGAAAGGAACTCAATCTCAATATCCTAAGAAAACCGGATTTTCAACAATTGGCTCAAGTACGCGCCCGTCACATAGCGGACGAGGCACTCAAATCAACAATAACAAATCCTAAGGGGAAAGGTACCCCACACAAGGTTAGACAAGCCACTTACCTCGAACCGGCTCAATATCACTAGAAACCGCGCCTTTGCCACGAGTATCCGACTCCAAATGACCCAAATCTATTCAATTCAATTACATATCGTAAATAATATTGCAAACAACTGATTCCACT
>NW_017696736.1:0-3182 GCF_001879085.1 Nicotiana attenuata
ACAGCAACAATGATGTATTTATTGCCATAGGAGCTGACAAAGGGACCCATGAAATCTATCCCCCAAACATCAAACACTTCCACTTCTTGAACTGGGTTCATGGGCATCTCGTGACGCCGGGAAATGTTCCCGGTGCGTTGACATTCATTACAGCTCTTGACCCATAAGTGAGCATCCTTGAATACCGTTGGCCAGAAAAATCCGGCCTCTAGCACCTTAGCTGCAGTCCTGATGCCTCCAAAGTGACCACCATACGCCGAAGCGTGACAAGCCTGCAAGATAGAAGATTGTTCGATCTCGGGGACGCATCTCCGGATCATGTTATCAAGGCATATTCTAAACAAGTAGGGCTCATCCCAGTAATACCATTGGCTTTCGCGAAAGAATCTCTTCCTCTGGACCGATGACAGGTCGTGAGGAACAATACCACTGGCCAGGTAATTAGCATAGTCTGCATACCAAGGCGCTTCCTGATGAGTGGTAACGAGCAGCTGCTCATCTGGAAAAGTTTCCAGAATTTCCTCCACTTCTACTACATTTTCAGCTCCTTCAAGTCGTGATAGGTGATCAGCGACTTGATTTTCAGTGCCCTTGCGGTCACGAATTTCAAGATCGAACTCTTGCAGTAGCAACACCCAACGAATCAGGCGTGGCTTAGAGTCCTTCTTTTCTATTAAGTATCTAAGAGCTGCATGGTCAGAGTATACGATTACCTTGGATCCTATTAGATAGGACCGAAACTTGTCAAAAGCAAATACCACAGCTAGCATCTCCTTCTCTGTCACTGTGTAGTTCAACTGGGCTCCACTCAGCGTCCTACTAGCATAGTAGATTGGGTGCATCAGTTTGTCCTTCCGCTGGCCCAGCACTGCCCCCACCGCATAGTCACTGGCATCACACATCAATTCGAACGGTTGCTCCCAGTCAGGGGCAACGATTATGGGTGCTGTGACCAACCTTTGCTTCAACACCTCAAAAGCTACCCTGCATTCATCAGAAAATACAAAGGGGTGATCTTTCTCTAACAACTTACAGAGAGGGTTGGCAATTTTGGAGAAGTACTTAATGAACCTCCGGTAGAATCCGGCATGTCCAAGAAAGCTCCTTATGGCTTTGACTGAAGTTGGCGGCGGCAGCTTAGCTATGACATCAACCTTTGCTCTATCAACCTCTATTCCTTTGCTTGACACCCGGTGTCCGAAGACTATGCCTTCTTGTACCATGAAATGGCACTTTTCCCAATTCAGAACCAAGTTAGTCTCGATGCACCGTTTCAGCACACGCGTCAAATTCACTAGGCAGTCCTCAAATGAGTTCCCCACCACTGAGAAGTCATCCATGAACACCTCCATTATATCTTCTACCATGTCAGTAAATATGGCCATCAAGCACCGTTGGAATGTGGCGGGTGCATTGCATAGACCAAAGGGCATCCTCCTGAAGGCATAAATTCCGTACGGGCATGTGAATGAGGTCTTTTCTCTATCCTCAGGGGCAATGGAGATCTGATTGTACCCTGAGTACCCATCCAAGAAGCAAAAGTGTGACCTCCCTGCCAATCTATCCAGCATTTGATCAATGAAGGGAAGTGGGAAGTGGTCTTTTCTGGTGGCCAGATTCAACTTTCTATAATCCATGCAGATTCTCCAGCCTGTGACGGTTCTTGTTGATATAAGTTCATTGTTGTCATTCTTTACCACCGTCATACCACCCTTTTTAGGCACACATTGAACTGGGCTAACCTAGCTACTGTCAGAAATTGGGAAAATGATTCCCGCATCCAACCATTTTATCACTTCCTTCTTCACCACTTCCTTCATATTCGGGTTTAGCCGTCTCTGATGTTCCCTGGAAGGTTTGTGCCCCTCTTCCAGCAGAATCTTGTGCATGCAGTAGGCGGGGCTGATCCCCTTGATGTCTGCCATGGTCCACCCAATGGCAGTTTTGCACTCCCTTAGTACCTGTAAAAGCTGTTGAACCTGCACATCTAACAAACCAGATGAGATAATAACAGGTAATGTGGAGTCAGGCCCCAGAAATTCATACCTGAGGTGTGTTGGCAAAGGCTTCAATTCCAGCTTAGGGGGTTCCTCGATGGATGGTTTAGCTGGAGGGGTCTCTCTCTTTTCTAAGTGCAAGGGCTCAAACTCCAAATTTCTCTCCCAGAACCCTTTACCTTCCAGTGCCAACACCCATTCCGCCAAATCCTCACCATTCACTTCATCCAAATTTGTCAAGCATGCAGCAAGGGGATCCTCAACCGTCAATGCCTCGTCATCAGCCTCTACAATTACATCTATTGCATCAATAAGGGAACAATTTGCGAACTCACTTGGTCGCCTCATCGATTTCTGCACATTGAATATAATTTCCTCATCATTGAGTCTCATCTTAAGCTCCCCGATCTCGCAATCGATCAAAGCTCTCCCCGTGGCCAAGAAGGGTCGTCCTAGAATTATGGGAATTTCTTCATCCACTTTGCAATCCAAGATTACAAAATCTGCAGGGAACACGAATTTCCCTACCTGAATAAGCACATCATCAAGAATCCCAAATGGACGCTTAACAGTCCTGTCAGCCAGCTGCAATAACATAGAAGTAGGTCGAGCTCTGCCAATGCCTAACCTCTTATAAATGACCAGGGGCATGAGATTAATGCTGGCCCCTAAATCACAAAGTGCCTTAGCAAAGGCATAGTTCCCAATGGTGCATGGAATTGTAAAACTACCTGGATCAGATAGCTTTTCAGCAACAGGTCTAGATACCACTGCACTACATGTCTGAGTAAGGGTCACAGTCGACAAGTCTTGAAAGTCAAACTTCCGAGACATTAAGTCCTTCATCATTTTAGCATATCCTGGCATCTCCTTTAGAGCTTCAATTCGTGGAATGTTTATCTGGATTTGTTTGAGCATCTCTAGGAACTTTTTGTACTGCTCCTCCTTTTGATGCTTGGCCAACCTTTGCGGGAATGGTGCAGGAGGTCTTTTCTTCCCAATCACGTGAGGTTTCTCCTTCTCAGCTACTGTCTCAACTATTGGTTCCGCTGCTGTCTCAATTACTGGCTCAACTACTGTCTCAGTCTCGTGCTGCATATTCGTTTCTTCAGGAGCAGGCTGAACTGTTACCTCTGTCAATCCCGTAGAGTCATCCAGCTCAATGGGCACTGGAATTAGTGTCTC
>NW_017696737.1:0-3181 GCF_001879085.1 Nicotiana attenuata
GTGGGAACCTATGTTGGAAAGTCATCACGATATGCTGGCATCAATTAGGGAGTGAAGCTCTATATTGGAAGGTCATCAGGTTTTGCTGGCATCAACTAACGAGTGATACCCTATGTTGGAAAGTCATCAGGTTATGTTGGCATCAACTAGGAAGTGAGACCCTATATTGGAAGGTCATCAGGTTATGCTGGCATCAACGAGGGAGTGAGACCCTATGTTGGAAAGTCATCAGTTTATGATGGCATCAACTGGGGAGTGTGACCGTATGTTGGAAAGTCATCAGGTTATGCTGGCATCAACTAGAGAGTGGGACCCTATGTTTGAAAGTCATCAAGTTATGCGGGCACCAACTAGGGAGTGTGACCCTATATTGGAAAGTTATCAGGTTATGCTGGCATCAACTAGGGTGTGGGACCCTATGTCGGAAAGTCATTAGGTTAGGCTATCATCAAGTAGGAAGTGGGACCCTATGTTAGAAAGTCATCAGGTTATGCTGGCATCAACTAGGGATTGGGACCCTATGTTGGAAAGTCATCAGGTTATGCTGGCATCAACTAGGAAGTGGGACCCTATGTTGAAAAGTCATCACGTTAGGCTGTCATCAAGTAGGAAAGTCATCAGGTTATGTTGGAATCAAATAGGGAGTTAGTCTCAATGTTGGAAAGTCATCAGGATATGCTGACATCAATTAAAAGTGGGACCCTATATTGGAAAGTCATCAGGTTATGCTGGCATCAACTAGGGAGTGAGAGCCTATGTTGGAAAGTCATCAGTTTATGCTGGAATCCACTAGGGAGTGTGACCCTATGTTGGAAAGTCATCAGGTTATGCTGGTATCAACTAGGGAGTTGGACCACATGGTTGAAAGTCATCAGGTTATGCTGGCATCAACTAGGGAGTGATACCCTATGTTGGAAAGTCATCAGGATATGCTGGCATCAACTAGGAAGTGGGACCCTATGT
Organism: Nicotiana attenuata; assembly: GCF_001879085.1. Classification (NCBI taxonomy): domain Eukaryota; kingdom Viridiplantae; phylum Streptophyta; class Magnoliopsida; order Solanales; family Solanaceae; genus Nicotiana; species Nicotiana attenuata. Next base: position 964 of record NW_017696737.1, read on the forward strand.
TGTAAAGTCATCAGGTTATGCTGGAATCAATTAGGGAGTTAAACTCAATGTTGGAAAGTCATCAGGATATGCTGGCATCAATAAAGAAGTGGGACCCTATATTGGAAAGTCATCAGGTTATGCTGGCATCAACTAGGCAGCGGGACCCTATGTTGGAAAGTCATCAGTTTATGCTGGAATCCACTAGGGAGTGTGACCCTATGTTGGAAAGTCATCAGGTATGCTGGCATCAACTAGGGAGTGTGACCATATGTTAAAAAGTTATAACGTTATGCGGGCACCAACTAGGGAGTGGGAGCCAATATTGGAAAGTTATCATGTTTATGCTGGCATCAACTTGGGAGTGGGACCCTATGTTGGAAAGTCATTAGGTTAGGATGTCATCAAGTAGGAAGTGGGACCCTATGTTGGAAAGTCATCAGGTTATGCTGGCATCAACTAGGGATTGGGAACCTATGTTGGAAAGTCATCAGGTTATGCTGGCATCAACTAGGAAGTGGGACCCTATGTTGAAAAGTCAAAAGGTTATGCGGGCACCAATTAGGGAGCTAAACCCTATGTTGAAAAGTTATCAGGCTATGCTGGCATCAACTAGGGAGTGGGACCCTATGTTGGAAACTCATCAGGTTATGCTGGTATCAACTAGGGAGTGAGACCTTATGTTAGAATGACATCATGTTATTCTTGAATCAACCCGGGAGTGGGACCCTATGTTGGAAAGTTATCACGTTATGCTTGCATCAACTAGGGAGTGGTGACCGTATGTTGGACAATCTTCAGGTTATGCTAGCATCAACTAGGGAGTTGTGACCTTATGTTGGAAAATCATCAGCTTATGCTAGCATCAACTAGGGAGTGGCACACTATGTTGGAAAATCGTCAGGTTATGCTGGCATCAACAAGAGAGTGGGAACCTATGTTGGAAAGTCATCACAATATGCTGGCATCAACTAGGGAGTGGAACCCTATATTTAAAATTCATTAGGTTATGCTGGCATCAACGAGGGAGTGATACCCTGTGTTGGAAAGTCATCAGGTTATGCTGGCATTAACTAGTAAGTGGGACCCTATGTTGGAAAGTCATCAGGTTATGCTGGAATCAAATAGGGAGTTAGACTCAATGTTGGAAAGTCATCAGAATATGCTGGCATCAATTAGGAAGTGGGACCATATATTGGAAAGTCATCAGGTTATACTGGCATCAACTAGGGAGTGAGACATCAGGTTATACTGGCATCAACTCGGGAGTGAGACCCTATGTTGGAAAGTCATCAGTTTATGCTGGCATCCACTAGGGAGTGTGACCGTATGTTGGAAAGTCATCAGGTTATGCTGGCATCAACGAGGGAGTGGGACCATATGTTGAAAAGTTATCAGGTTATGCGGGCACCAACTAGGGAGTGGGACTCTATGTTGGAAAGTTATCAGGTTAAGCTGGCATCAACTAGGGAGTGGGACCCTATGTTGGAAAGTCATCAGGTTATGCTGGCATTAAATAGGGAGTTAGACCCTATGTTAGAAAGTCATTAGGTTAGGCTAGCATCAACTAGGGAGTGAGACCCTATGTTGGAAAGTCATCAGTTTATGCTGGCATCCACTAGGGAGTGTGACCCTATGTTGGAAAGTCATCAGTTTATGCTGGCATCAACTAGGGAGTGAGACCATATGTTGAAAAGTTATCAGTTTATGCTGGCATCCACTAGGGAGTGTGACCCTATGTTGGAAAGTCATCAGGTTATGGTGGCATCAACTAGGGAGTGGGACCTTATGTTGAAGAGTTATCAGGTTATGCGTGCACCAGCTAGGGAGTGGGACCCTATGTTGGAAAGTTATCAGGTTATGATGGCATCAACTATGGAGTGGAACCCTATATTGGAAGGTCATCAGGTTATGCTGGCATCAACTAGGGAGTGGGACCTTATGTTGGAAAGTCATCAGGTTATGCTGGCATCAACTAGGGAGTGGGAGTGGGAACCAATATTGGAAAGTCATCAGGTTATGCTGGCATTAAATAGGGAGTTAGACCCTATGTTAGAAAGTCATTAGGTTAGGCTGGCATCAACTAGGGAGTGGGACCCTATGTTGGAAAGTCAAGCATCAACTAGGGAGTGAGACCCTATGTTGGAAAGTCATCAGTTTATGCTGGCATCCACTAGGGAGTGTGACCCTATGTTGGAAAGTCATCAGGTTATGGTGGCATCACTAGGAGTGGCCCTAT
>NW_017696738.1:0-3180 GCF_001879085.1 Nicotiana attenuata
ACAGGAAACCTTTAACATATTGAGGAGATACAATATGAAGCTCAATCCGAAAAAATGCGCATTCAGAGTCGGATCCAGAAAATTCCTTGGGTTCATGGTGTCCAACTGGGGGATCGAGATCAATCCCGATAAAATCAAAGCTATAGCAGACATCACCGTGGTGGACAATTTTTAAGGTCGTTCAGAGGCTAACTGTGCGTATAGCAGCCTTTGGCCGGTTCATATCGAGGTCCTCTGACAAAAGCCATCATTTCTTCTCACTATTGAAGAAGAAGAATAACTTTTCTTAGACCCCGGAGTGCCAACAAGCTATGGAACAACTCAAACGGTACCTTTCGAGTCCACCCCTACTCCATACTCCAAAGTCGGATGAGCAGTTGTACCTTTACTTGGCAGTATCCGAGGTGGCGGTAAGTGGAGTCCTAGTCCGGGAAGAGAAAGGTATAGAATTTCCTGTTTACTATGTTAGTAGAACTCTAGGCAAGGCCGAAACAAGGTATCCTCACCTGGAAAAATTGGCGCTTGCTTTGCTGAGTACCTCCAGAAAGTTAAAACCATACTTTCAATGCCACCCCATATGTGTCTTGACCTCTTACGCACTGAGGAACATCATGCACAAGCCTGAGCTCTTGGGATGATTGGCCAAATGGGCAGTAAAATTTAGCGGGTACGATATCGAGTATCGACCCCAAACTGCCATCAAATCACAAATTTTGTCAGACTTCGTAGCGGACTTTACACCGGCCTTATTACCCAAAATTGAAAGAGAACTATTGTTAACCTTGGGGATTACCTCGGGAGTTTGGACCCTCTTTATAGACGGTGCTTCGAACTCAAACGGGTCCGGGCTCGGCATCATGCTGAAACCACCTACGGGTAACATATTTAGGCAATCTAGTAGAACTGTGAAATTGACTAACAACAAGGCCGAGTATGAGGCCATGATTACAGGTCTCGAATTGGCTAAAAGCCTTGGAGCCATTGTAGTCGAAGCTAAGTGCGATTCCATCCTTGTGGTAAATCAAGTCAGTGGCATGTTCGAAGTAAAAGAGGAACGGATGCGAAGGTATTTAGACAAGTTGCAGATAAAGCTGCATGAATTCAAGGAATGGACCTTGCAACACGTGCCCCGCGATCAAAATAGCGATGCCGATACACTGGCTAACTTGGGATCATTGGTTGAGGATGATGAATTCAGTTCGGGAACAGTCGTACAGCTCCTGAAGCCGGTGGCGGAGAAGGCCATGCCAAAGTAAACTCAACAAGTTTAACTTGGGATTGTAGGAACAAATACCTAGATTATTTGAAGATTGGGAAGCTGCCCTCGTATCCTAAAGAATCGAGAGCTCTGCACACGAAAGAGGCCAGGTTCAGCCTGTCCGAAGGGACTCTGTTTAGAAGAACATTCGACGGCCTGCTCGCCATATACTTGGCATCGGGAGATACCGAATATGTCTTAGGAGAAGTTCACGAAGGCACTTGCGGAAACCATTTAGGGGTGGAATCTTTGGTTGGAAATTAATCAGAATTAGCTATTAGTGGATCGACATGGAGAAAGATGCAAAGGACTTTGTACGAAGATGCGACGGCTATCAGACACGCACCGATGCTCCATCAATCTAGAGAGCTACTCCATTCGGTCTTGTCCCCATGGCCATTCATGAAATGGGGAATGGATATCGTCGGTCCCTGCCTTGGGCACCCGGTAAGGCTCAATTCATACTGTTTATGATCGATTATTTTCTAAAAGGGTCGAAGCTCAAGCGTTCAAAAAAGTCCGGTAAAAGGAAGTCATTGACTTCATTTGGGACCACATAATATGCCAGTTCGAGATATCGGTAGATATCGTGTGCGACAATGGGAAGCAATTAATCGACAGCAAGATAATTAAGTTTTTCGAAGACCACAAGATTAAAAAGATATTATCAACACCTTATCACCCTAGTGGAATGGACAAGCAGAATCTACAAGCAAGACTATGCTCCAAAAACTGAAAAAGAGGTTGACCGATGCCAAAGGAAAGTGGAAGGAAATTCTGGCCGAAGTCCTGTGGGCATGCTGTACAACTTCGAAGTCTAGTACCGGGGCCACCCCATTTTCATTGGTTTACGGTGCTGAAGCATTAATACGGGTCGAAGTAGGAGAATCGAGCCTCATGTTCTGATATGCGACCAAAAAATCGAACGGGGAGGCTATGAGCACAAGCCTAGAACTATTGGATGAAAGGTGTGAGGCCGCCCTAGTCCGGTTGGCCGCCCAGAAACAACGGGTAGAAAGATATTGCAACCGAAGATCCAACTTCGAACACTTCAAGATCGGGGACTTGGTGTTGAGAAAAGTAACAATGCATACCCGAAATCCGAATGAGGGAAAGCTGGAACCGAATTAGGAAGGACCATATCGAGTCGTCAGAATTACCGGTAAAGGCTCGTACAAACTCAAAGCAGGAAACGGCGCACAACTACCGAACAACTAGAAAGTGATGCTGATAGCTTATATGGGTCCACCAAACAATAGAGTACCTGGTTCTATATTAGACCGATACATTGAAAGCAGTAAAGACTGAATGTAAATAAGGCCAGAGGTTTTTCTACATGGAAAAATCCCACACAAGGGGATCAAAAAACCACGACCTACACAAGTAGGCTTTAAACTCAACTAACTTGTAATCTACCTATTACAAGCCACTTTGCAAACTCCCTTTTGAAAAGACTTCAAACTAACTTGTGATGCACCACCACAAGCCACTCTCTAACTCTCCTAGTTACAGAGGATTCAACTTATGACTCTTCCTAGTCACAACGCAAACTCAAAAGTTTACGGATTTGGTTTGTTCCTAAAACAGTGCTTCTAAGAAAGCAAAATAGGAATTACAATGTAAAGCAAATAACAAGATTACAACTCAACTATGGATATACATAAGACTTCATTTAGAAATTGACCCTTAGTGGAGTTGTCTTCTTGTTGTTGACACACCGGTGATTTCAATGCTGGATGGATGCTTCTTCTTCTTGAGAGAGTATCACTGAAATGCACAAGAACTGGTGTGTCTTGCACCAGGTTATTTTATCACAATTAGATAGTGGTGTCAACTCTTGGTGTACTTCTTGTCAGTGGGAAGTGACTGCTGCACTGTCTGCACAGCCACTTCTGGTCAGGTGCGTTCCAGCTGGATTTTGT
>NW_017696739.1:0-3180 GCF_001879085.1 Nicotiana attenuata
GCAGGATTCAAAGTACCAAACGTTTAACGTGTACGATGGGCGTGGAGATCCGGTAGCCCACCTGAGGATCTATTGCAACGAAATGAGGATTGTTGGAGAGAAAGATGACGTGATGATGGCATATTTCAGTAAAAGCCTAACTGGGGCAGCTTTGGATTGGCATGGTCGTCAAAATGTCGATGGGTGGCTTACATTGGGTGACATGGCTCAAGACTTTGTCCGATACTTTCAATGCAAATCAAGTGTTACCCCAGACCGCACCTTGCTATCTAAGATGGAAAAGAGGCCGGAGGAAAGCTTTAGTGAGTTTGGGCTCAGATGGAGGGAGCAGGTTGCTCGAGTCAGTCCCCCGATCAGCGAAGAAGAAATGGTTAAGCTTTTTCTACAGGCCCAGGGACCCACCTACTACAGTCATTTGATCCCGGCCTTGGGTAAGCCTTTCAATGATGTGTTAAAAATGGGGGAGCTAGTGGAAGAAGGAATCAAGTCAGGCAAAATCGTGAGTTGTTCGGAAGCCAGTCAGAACGTACCAGTAAGCTTGGTTGGAAGAAAGAGGAACAGAAAGGACGATCCGATAGGTTTTCCTGATCAACACTTCCGGCCTCGACATCGTCCCTGTGGTTATCCTTGTGCATTAGATGACCTTCTTCGATGCTACTTCTCTCCACAGAAATCCCAAAGTCGCACATCACACTCTCAGTACCCAGCTCCTCAAAATGCCCATCTACCCCCGCGAGTTTCCCAGAAACACCCCGGCTCAGGTTTCCGGCCCAATCCGGCATTTAAGAATGAGAGGTTACGAAAGAAGAAAGACTTCACTCCGTTGGGAGAATCATACGCCAGTCTGTTTCAGCGGTTAAGGACACTGGACATGTTGAAGCCAATTCAGATAAAAGTGCCGAACCCTCCTCCAAAGAAGTTCAATCCTTCTCAACAGTGCGCATACTGCTCAGGTGCCTTGGGGCACAACATAGAGAAATGTTGGAATCTGAAGAATGCAATTCAAAAGCTTATTGATGCAGGAGACATCGTCGTGCAAAATCCAGATGCAACAAACACTGGCCAAAATCCATCTCCTGTGCACAATGAGACGCATATGGTGGGTATGATTGGTCGTGAGAATGAGCCGGTAGAAGAAACCCAGAAGCAGTTTGCTCAGAACAACGTGATGAAGACTTGTGAAAATTCCAGCAATCTTGGTGTGAAATTCAGTGGCTAAGACGTCATGGAAAGACGCTCCATCTCTTGGAGTTTTGGTGGTTTATTTTGTTGTCATTTCTGTTGTCCGGGTTATTTCAGGGTTGTAATCCGGATATTGTCTTGTTACTCAAACCCTTCTATCCTTCCACTTTGTCTTGTTTGTCTCGTCGTAGTAGCTTGTGTAGTGCTGTTTAGGTTTGTTCAACGGTTGTAACTCTAGTCTAGTTTGCTTGTTTCGTTGTTTAAAGCCTTTCACCGTCAGTCTAATGCCATTCTCTGTTTCCCGCCATTTCTGGTCATTTTATCTGGTTCCTTTCTCCTTTTGCAATTCTCTTCATGCTGGTTCTGGTGACATGACATGCACGCATAATTCTCAGCCTGGTTTTATAAGTCAGTTTGGTAATGAAGCAATAAAACAATGTTAAAGATGTAAGGACAGTCGAGGGATTTTGAAATCTCTTCAAGCCCAAATCAAGTGAAACTGGGGGGCAGATAGAACATAAATACTGTTAAAATGCATCATGCCGCATCAGTTTGAAGCCAAGGCAAGAGTGCCCCAGGTCTACAGGGACTGTTCGTGGTACCAAGATTGTTGTCCAATGGTGCTAGGTAATTGACAAATACAGAAGGCAAATATGTGAATATGGTTAGTAATTATGGTGCAATCAAAAGATGTTGTGTGTTTTCCTCGGCTTGTTTAACTGCGCAGTTTGTACTCGGTATATTTTGAAGATTGGAATGACGAAGGAATTTTCATTCTGCTATCCAAACACTTTGTCCTTTGTTACCCCTTTGAGCCTCGATTATTTTCTTGCATACCCCTCTTTCGGAATCATTAATCAGACTCGCAAGATCAAATGGGGAAGTAAATGGAGAAACAAGAGAAAAACAGTGAAAAAGAAAAAGAAGAAAAAAAAAACGAAGAAAAGAAAGAAAACAAAAGAAGAGAAAAGAAAAGAAAAGCAAAAAGAGAAAAAAAGGGAAAGAAAAGAAAAGAAGAGAAAAGAAAAGAAAAAGTAAAAAGAGAAAAGAGAAGAGAAGGAAAAGAAAAGAATGAAAAGAAAGGAAAAGAAAAGCGGAAGAAAGATCGCAACAATCAAAGTAGTCGCCTGACCTACGTTTGACTTGATCCCGAAAGGGTACGTAGGCAGCCTCTCTCTGAGGTTCAGTCACACCAAAACAAAAATCCAAAGTCCCCCAAGAAAGAAACTGGGGCAGAAGTTGTGGTTGCTGTGAGAAATCTGATTCCGAAAGTTGTAACTTTAAACCCATGATTGAATTGTTTTGAGCCTTTGATACCCTTCCTTTCTAACCCTATCCAAAAGCCCACATTACGGTCCAAAGAAAGACCTTCCGATCAGTCTTCAAGAAATGCCGAGGCAAGTGAGCAGAGGTGAATCATATCAGGGGCAACACTCCGGTCCAAACGAAGGAAATGAAGAATGAGAAAGTCTTGTTGATGAGAACCCTCACGGGTACCCCCAAGGTGATGAAAGCTGAGAGAGATCAAAATGAGAGAGTCTTGTTGGTGAAAACCTTCACGGGCACCATAAGGCGACGGTGAGTTGAGAGAAAAATCAAAATGAGAGAGGCTTGATGGTGAAAACCCTTCGGGCACTACAAGTCGAATAAGGATTGTGAATCGGATCGGGCAAGCGGAGCATTGAAGCCTAGTTTCACGGCAAAAGGTACAACAAGAGCTGAACATCAGATTTGCTAAACAGAGTAGGCTGCAGGTGCATGTCAAGGTCGTTAGAGTCGGTATCCACATCTGATGGATTGCTACTCTGTAGGTTTCTTGTTAGGAATCGTCTCTCTCCATTACCCTTTACTCCAATCCTCCCACGTTGTTTTACTCCTTCGTCCTAGGTCGGTTGTTCAAAACAAGTGAGAAATGATATCAAAATCTGCCACCAAGCTTTCCAATTAAACAACACGGGACCTGGTGAGCACATAAAGGCGTCAAGCCAGGAGAAAACC
>NW_017696740.1:0-3180 GCF_001879085.1 Nicotiana attenuata
TTGAAGCTATGACTTTCAAATCTGTAACCAGAAGGCAGTGTCGATTTTGTTCATTCAAACATCATTTTCCGGTTCGGAATTCCCAAGGTAATCATCACGGACAATGGTGCTAATCTTAACAGCCATTTGATGAAAGAAGTATGCCAACAATTCAAGATTATGCATCGAAATTCCACTCCCTATCACCCCAAGGCAAATGGGGCTGTTGAGGCGGCTAACAAGAACATAAAGAAGATACTTCGAAAGATGGTGCAAGGTTCTAGGCAATGGCATGAAAAGTTGCCTTTTGCTTTGTTGGGTTACCGCACTACTGTTCGCACTTCAGTAGGTACAACTCCTTATTTGTTGGTATATGGCACTGAAGCAGTTGTACCCGCGAAAGTTGAAATCCCATCCCTTCAAGTTGTTGCTGAAGCAAAATTGATGACAATGAGTGGGTCAAAACCCGATTGGAGCAATTAAGTCTGATTGATGAAAAAGACTGGCAGCAGTATTTCATGGGCAATTGTATTAGAAGAGGATGGCGAGGGCATACAACAAGAAGGTGTGTCCCCAAAAATTTGAAGTGGGTCAGCAACTATTGAAATGCATCCTTCCACATCAGGCTGAAGCTAAAGGCAACTTTGCCCCAAATTGGTAGGGGTCGTTCATTGTAACAAGAGTGTTGTCCAATGGTGCTTTGTATTTAACAGATATAGAAGGCAAATGTGTAGATATGGCTATCAATTCTGACGCAGTCTATGATTTCTTTGGTTTGTCTAATTGTGTCGTTTGTACTTGGCATGTTTTGAAGATTGGAATGACGAAGGCATTTTATTCTGCTATCTAAACACTTTATCCTTTGTTACTCCTTTTGAGCCTTATTTATCTTCTTTCATACCCCTCTTTTGGAATCAGAAGCAGAGTTTAGAAATATCGATACAAAGATAAATAAAAAAAAGAGAAAAGAGAAATAGAAAAATGACAAAAAGGTAAAGCAAAAAGGAAGAAAAGAAGAAGAACAGAAAAGAAAAAAGAAAAGAAAAAGAAAAAAAAAGGAGAAGAAGAAAAAAAGTAACAAAAACAAAGCAATCCCTATGTTATGAACTACGTTCAACCTGATTCCTTTTAAGGATACGTAGGCAGCCTCACGGTTCGGTCCCATCAAAACAAAATTCAAAGTCTCCAGGCAAAGAAACTGGGGCAGAAGTTGTGGTTTTGTAAAAGATCTGATTCCAAAAGTTGTAATTCTAAACCTATTCAAGTTGTTTTGAGCCTTTATGATGTCCTTTCTTTCTAACCCTATCCAAAAGCGTACATTACGGTCCAAAGAAAGACCTTCCGATCAATCTTTGAGGGATGCCAAGTCAGGCGAGATAGAGATATGATTCACATCAGGGGCGACACCCCATTTTACACAAGGAAAGTGAATAAATGAGAGAGTCTTATTGGTGAAAACCCTCACGGGCACCGTAGGGCGATGGAAAGCTGAGAGAAATTAAAATGAGAGAGTCTTATTGGTGAATACCCTCACGGGCACCTTAAGACAACGATGAGTTGAGAGATGAACAAATGAGAGAGGTTTGTTGGTGAAAACCCTTTAGGGCACCACAAACCGTGTAAGGTCAGTGACTTTGTAGAGAGATTGGATTATGGAAATCCCGGGGCATAAAGTATGGAGACTGAAAGGTGTTTGGTTGAATGGACTAGACTGATTAATCCGAAATGCATGTCATGATCATTGGTCCCAGCTACCTCACTCAGATAAGTCTCTTTTCCCTTTCTTCCTCAAACAGTCATCTGGTTTCAAATGTTCTTCTCTCCTAATTCTCAAAATCACTGCATTTCATTTTCTTCTGGGTCTACTTTTATAAGTTTTTCCAGTGTTAGCCTTGTTAAGCAAGCAAGAGAGGATTGCAAAGCTTATTACCAATTTTCAATTGCACGAAGCAAAGTGCGGCCAAAAATACCATAAATGGCATGACGTAAAATGGAAAATGAGGTGTTAGTGGAAGTTCAGGTGGTAGAGTGGTTTCGTGAATTTTGGGGAAATACAGAGGTTCAATTGGAAGGATAGAAACGTAAAACAGCAGGATGAGTGTGGGGCACTCAGGTCATTCAGGGCCCTGTGGTTAAGTTTCAATTAAAAGATCAAACAATTCTTTGCCAGTCAGAGGCAGCTAATTGGAACAAAGCATGGCAGCGAAAAGGCCACCTTCAGCAAGAATGCCGCAAACTAACCACCGCATTTTCAAACTGATAAAAAATTTCTTTGATTGAAACAGGGGCAGGAAATTTTGTTTGTTCCGGAGGAACCCTCCGTGAGGAAAGCATGTGCCAGACAGGTTTGGCCGTAAATCTTCAGGACCCTCCTGGATAATGGGATCTAATTTTAAAAAAAAACAATTCCTCAGGACCCTCTTGGATAATGGGATCTAGTTAAATTTTAAGACCTTCATAGATAACGAGATTTAGCGTAAGTTCTACCTTTAGGAAATATAATTTAGCTTTCAAGTGTTTACTCTTAAGATGAGATTGAATTTAAAATTTTCAGGCTGGATAATGGGATTTAGCTTTTAAATTCTTAGAGCTCTTTTGGGTATCATGATTCGACTAACACTCACAGATGTTCCCAGTACCAAACTGGGGCAGAAAGTTTCTTTTGTTTTGTCTGTTTTGTTGTGATGGCAAGCGCCCACCTGGAAAACAAGGGAATACAGTTCAAGTTTTGGCAATCAGGTGCCCACCTGGAAAACAAGGGAATATAGTTCAAGTTTGGCAATCAGGCGCCCACCTGGAAAACAAGGGAATACAGTTCAAGTTTTGGCAATCAGGCGCTCATCTGGAAAACAAGGGAATACAGTTCAAGTTTTGGCAATCAGGCGCCCACCTGGAAAACAAGGGAATACAGTTTAAGTTTTGGCAGGCAGGCGCCCACCTAGAAAATAAGGGAATACAGTTCAAGTTTTGGCAGTCAGGCGCCCACCTGGAAAACAAGGGAATACAATTCAAGTTTGGCAATCAGGCGCCCACCTGGAAAACAGGGGAATACAGTTCAAGTTTTGGCAATCAGGCGCCCACCTGGAAAATAAGGGAATACAGTTCAAGTTTGGCAATCAGGCGCCCACCTGGAAAACAAGGGAATTCAGTTCAAGTTTTGGCAATCAGGCGCCCACCTGGAAAACAAGGGAATAGATCGGA
>NW_017696741.1:0-3179 GCF_001879085.1 Nicotiana attenuata
ATTATTAAAGCGCGCCTAAAGCAACTAACGGGTTATTATCTTTGCGGAGGGCCGTGAAATTCGCTAAACGGCACGCCCCGAATCTAAGTATTTTAATTAAGTATTTAATGAGGGCCCCGCAATTTATGTGTTTTGTTTGGCGAGGCTCGTCTCATTTTTATTTATTTAAAGGCTAACCTAAAGCAAACTAAGATTTTCTAATCATTTTTTCTCTCTAAAAAGGGCCTAATTAATTTGCATTTATAAATTCGGGCCTCGAGTTCAAGTCCGAATTCAAACAAAAGGGAGGACCCTCTTAGTTTGGACCCGCTACCTAACTCGAGAACTTAAATTTATATTTGCCAATTAATTCCCCATATTCCTAATGTAATTTAAAGGATTTTTGACTTATAGCAATTTTGGGGCGTTGAATCTTTGGCCCAGGTCTGTAAATGTTGCTGTTCAGTCATTGGGCTTCGGTGAAGTCCAGCCACGGACTCTTCCTAGCCTAAGGATCAAGTTGGCTATTTGGGCAATTGAGCAGGCAATGGGCTTATTTTACAGCCCAAATATCAGGAGCCCAGGCGTGGGCAATTCTAAAAATGCAGGTTTCCTTTTTGGATTTTTTGGATTTTTGCTAGTTTTTTGGTTTTTCTGGAAATTTTAGATCTAAAAATGAAGGTTTCTACAGCTATATGATTTCAGATTTGAACTTCTTGAGTGTTGAGGTTCAAATTTAAATTTCAGACTTGAGGAAAGGGATTTTTAGGGGGGAACTTAAGAGCTGGAGAGCTTGGGAAATTTTCAGAGTGTGTAAACTAGTAAAACAAGGCACTAGGCCTACCTTTTATAGGCAAGGAAGGGGGCAGAATGTTCTGGAAGTTTTTACTCATTTTTTCCCCTTTTTATTTTCAGAAATTGTACCTTAATCCCTAATTTTATGGCTTGTTGCCCAAGTTACTGCATTAAGAATGCAGAAACTTACACTAAGACCCCCTTCTAGAAGGACCTAGGGTGTTTTTCTACCTATGGAATACATATACTACCCTTATTTGGGTTCTGAAATTACTGGTCCTTAACAGACCAGCCCATTTTGGATGCCTAAACTACCCTTGATTGCCCCTGAAATTACTAACCCTAGTTGAAATCTATCAGCTATAACCAATCACCTAAAATTACACTGATTGGACAATTAATCAAACAAGGAAACAAATTGCATGAACCAATCATGAATCAACTAACTAACACAAAATTAAACCTATTAAAATCAAGCATGAAGACTGAAAACAGTACTGCCCTAAATCAAACAAACTTAACTACCCTAAACATGGAATTATTAATATAATCACTACTCAAACTGATTTAAACTAAATTATTAACACTAAAACATAGGGAATCAGATTTGAACAAGGCCAAAACTATCCCAACAGATTAATAAATGATCAAACTAAAATCAAAGATTAAAATGAATTAAAATCTAAACGGGATGAACAAATAAGCAGAATCGAGCACAAAATCAAAACAGAAATCCAAACAGGCAGTGATAAAAACAAAACGAAAATTAAACCAAAAAATTAAACTACAATCATAGAATTAAATCAAAAAACCACAAAAAAGAAGAAGAAAATAGAAACAAACTCTAAAACTTACTGAACATTTATCTCAACTAAACTAAAATTAACAAATCAACTTTCATGCTATCAAAGTTCATGCCACTGGATATCAGACTTCGAAACAGGAAAACAAAGAAAAAATAAACTCAAATACTAAACCCTAAGCAAACATCGATCCAAATCACGAAGCCAAACAATTATGTAAAAAATAAAAATAGCACCAGAAGAAGGAAAAAGAGAAGAAAAAAATCGGGGCACTCACTGGTTGTGGTCTTCATGAATTGAACTCGGATTGAGCCCCCAAATAACATTATACGTTTGTTCTTGGTGAGAACAAACGTATCAGATTATTTAGGAAAAACGATCTTGGGCAGTCTTAATAAAAACAAATCCAATATCTTCTTGTAAACCCTAGATCTGGAATTTGACAAGTTTTACTTAGATTTGAAAAGTTTTGGTTTGAGATTAGAGATGAGGAGGGTTAGGGGAGTATAGGGTGTAAATTTGGTGGGACTTGGAAGAGTTGAGGTTTTGGCCAGATTTTCGATCTAATATTTGAGAAGATTGGTTATGATTTGAGGAAGGTGGTTTTGGGGGTTGGAAAGAGGAAAGGGAGAGTATTCAAGGGTGTAATTTTGGGCTGATTTGGAGCATCGCCGCCGGCGGAGGCGATTTCCGGCCGGCGGTGGATGGCGGTGGACGGCAGAGACACGGTGGGGATGGTGGTGTTACAGGGGGAGACGGTGGTGTTACTGGTTGTACGAGGAAGGTGAGATATGTCTTAGGGTTAATGCAATTTTTCGGACAGTTTTATTAACTATGTCAAATGAATCTAGACCGTTGGATTATGGGCAATGGACGGTCGAGATTAATTGACACTTAAAACGGCGTCGTTTTGATTTTTAGTAGGTTGGACCGGATCAGGGGTATGGGTTGGGCCATTTTGGATGGGTTTTTTGGTGATTTTGGTTTGGGCTGCACGAAATTGGCCCAAACATTTTGCCAACCCTTGCATTTTCTTTTATTTGTTTCCTTCTTTTCTTTTTGTACTTTATTTATTTATTTTTTCTGAATTTTCTGATTTTATTAAAATCAAAAACTAAAGACCCAATATTAAATCTAAGATTATACTAATCAATTTCCAACATTAACTAATTCTTAAATCAAAAAATGTAAAAATGTTATTTTTTCTCTTATTTTAGCAATACTAATTAACTAGTAAGAATAAAAATATAAAATCGAATTCTAAATGCAAACGCAATATTTTTGTACCTTTTTTAATGAATTATAGCAACTAAAAATGCATACAAAAAATGCAAACAAGACACAAAATCATGCAATTAATTCCTAAAAATTCAAATAATAAAAGAAAAACTCTAAATTCTAATGAATTTATAGGAGTAATTTAAGCGTGGCAAAAATCACGTGCTCACAGCTGCCCCTCTTTGCTCGAGGCACGAAGGATTTTCGGGGCAAAGATAAATGAGCACCATGAAGGATTTTTGCCTGCTCAACACTCCATGAGAAGCATTTTGAAAACCGTCTGACCGAACCCTGCTTCAAAGGTTGCCTACATATCCTTGGCTA
>NW_017696742.1:0-3179 GCF_001879085.1 Nicotiana attenuata
AAGAAATAACACACAGAGAATAAGGTAACACGGAGTAAACAGCTCAATACCAGTACCAACAACGAGGATCTCCCAGGATACCGTCCTGTAGTCCATCCCATCAACTGTCCAAGGATCTCCCGGGATACCGTCCCGTAGTCCATCATATGTGTATATCTAAAGGATCTCCCGGGATACCGTCCCGTAGTCCAACTATCAATGTGCAGGGGGGATCTACCGGGAATCTAACCCGTAGTCCCAAAGTAAATGTGCAGGGGGATCTACCGGGAATCTAACCCGTAGTCCCAAAATAAACAAACAAGGGGGGGGGGAGATCTACCGGAATCCAACGTCCGTAGTCCCAATGTAAATACGCAGCCACAACAAGAAGATATTCAGCAATGAAGTTCAAAGAAATACAAGGCAACAGATAGTTCTAGCCTAACATGCTTCACATAGTACAAACAAAGCAACTTAATCAAATAGGCAATTTAGATCAGCTAGGCATGCTTTTCTAAACTAACACAGGCTATAATTGCAAATAGAATAACGCAGGTAAGAAAGAAACTCAATCTAAATATTTAAGTAAAACCGGATTTTCAACTATTAGCTCAAGTACGCGCTCGTCACCTCACGTACAGGGCATTCAATTACCAACATCATATCCTAAGGGGAAAGTCCCCCACACAAGGTTAGACAAGCCACTTACCTCGAACTGGCTCCAAAATCAACACGAAACCACACTTTTGCCACGAGTATCCGACTCCAAATGGTCCAAATCTATTCAATTCAATTACATATCGTAAATAACATCTCAAGCAACTGATTCTACGATTAAATTCAAAGCTAAGATGCAAAATAGGTAAAATGACCAAAATGCCCCTCAGGCCAACGTCTTGGATTCGGATGAAATTAACGTTTTCAGAACCCTCGCACTCTCACGAGTCTAACCATATAAAAATCTCTCAAATCGGAGGTAAAAAACCCACTCAAATCTCAATAATTAGGTCTATGAAGTTTTTACCCATTTTCCATTCAAAATCCGAAATTAGATGATGAAATTAACTAAAGATTGATGAAATATAACTAGAAAGGGTTAGAGAATCGTTACCCAATGATCTCCTCTTCAAATCCCTCTCAAAATCGTCCTTTCCCGAGCTCCAATTCGATTTTTCTAACTTTGAAACTAAACCCTCGAACTCACTATTTCTGGCCAGTGAATTCCGCATCTGCGGTCAAGGGACCGCATTTCCGGTCCCGCTTCTGCGGAACATGTGCCGCTTCTGCGGCTTTCATTAAGGACTCCAATTTTTGCATCTGCGGTCTTGATCTCGCAGATGCGGTACCGCTTCTGCGGAAAGTCCACCGCATCTGCGGAAGCTGGTGAACCACCCTAAACCCGATCTGCGGTTTCCTTAGCCGCATCTGCGGTTCCCAAACCGCAGATGCGAAAATACCAGAAGCAGCAAAAATCTGCCATCTCTCAACTTCAAAAATCTTTCCATCAACCACCCGAAATCATCCTGAGGCCCCCGGGACCTCAACCAAAAGCACCAATAATACCTAATATCTTATTCAAACTTGTACAAATCCTTAAACCACCTAAAACAACGTCGTAAACTCGAATTAATCAATGATTCAAGCCTAAGAACTTCAAATTCTCACAAAACACGCTTTCGATCAAAAACCTAACCAAAACGCGTCCGAATGACCTGAAATTTTGCACACACATCCCAATGGCATGACGGAGCTACTGCAACTTCCAGAATTTCATTCCGACCCTCGGATCAAAATCTCACTATCGGACCGGAAACTCCAAAAATTCAAACTTCGGCATTTCAAGCCTAAATTAGCTACGGACCTCCGAAACACATTCCGAACACGCTCCCAACCCCGAAATCACCTAACGGAGCTAACGGAACCATCGGATTTCCATTCCGAGGCCGTCTTCACACTGTTCTGACTATGGACTATGTGTCCCAAAACTCTCCGAAAACCCAACACCGAACGTCCCGGCAAACCAAAATAGCAGAAATGGACTTAGGGGAAGCAGTTAATGGGGGATCGGGGCGAAAATTCCAAAAAAGACCGGCCGGGTCGTTACATCCTCCCACACTTAAACATTCGTTCGTCCTCGAACGAGCATAGAGAACATACCTGAAGTAGTGAAAAGATGAGGGTACTGGCTGCGCATATCCCGCTCGGTCTCCCAGGTCGTCTCCTCGACCGGATGACCCCGCCACTGAACCTTCACGGATACAATATTCTTAGACCTCAGCTTCCTAACTTGCCTGTCCAATATTGCCACTGGCTCCTCAACATAAGATAGATCCTTCTCCAACTGGACTGAGCTAAAATCCAACACGTGCGACGGATCACCGTGATACCTCCGGAGCATCGAAACATGAAATACCGGATGAACCCCTGCCAGGCTGGGAGGTAAGGCAAGCTCATAGGCAACCTCCCCCAACTCGCCTCAATATCTCAAAAGGGCCAATAAACCTCGGACTCAACTTCCCTTTCTTCCCAAATCTCATAACGCCTTTCATAGGCGAGACCCGAAGCAGAACCCGCTCTCCGACCATGTAGGAAACATCACGAACCTTCCGATCCGCGTAACTCTTCTGTCTGGACTGGGCTGTACGGATTCTATCATGAATCACCTTGACTCTCCCCAAAGCATCCTGAACCAAATCTGTGCCTAATAATCGGGCCTTACCCGGCTCAAACCAACCCACCGGAGATCTACATCGCCTACCATATAAGGCCTCGTACGGTGCCATCTGAATGCTAGACTGATAGCTGTTGTTGTAGGCAAACTCCGCCAATGGCAAGAACAAATCTCAAGAACCTCCAAACTCAATCACGCACGCACGGAGCATATCCTCAAGAATCTGAATAGTGCGCTCGGACTGTCCGTCCGTCTGGGGGTGAAATGCCGTGCTCAACTCCACCCGAGTACCCAACTCCTGCTGTACGGCTCTCCAGAACCGCGATGTGAACTGATTACCTCTGTCTGAAATAATGGAAACTGGAATACCATGCAGACGGACAATCTCCCGGATATAGATCTCTGCCAACCGCTCCGAGGAGTAGGTAGTACATACAGGGATGAAATGCGCGGACTTGGTCAGCTGATCCACAATAACCCAAATGGCATCGAACTTCTTCAAAGTCCGTGGGAGTCCAGATACGAAGTC
>NW_017696743.1:0-3179 GCF_001879085.1 Nicotiana attenuata
AATCAACCATCTCATTCTCTTTCATTGGAGGATCCACTCTAGCTGCCTGCTCTCTCCACCGGAAACCATACTCTCTAAAGCTTTCTCCGGGCTTCTTCTCGATTTTAGTCAGTGACAGACGGTCCGGGACAATTTCGAGATTGTACTGAAAATGACATGCAAATGCTTGAGCCAGGTCGTCCCAGGTGTACCATCGGGCATGGTCTTGTCGTGTGTACCACTCCAACGCTGCTCCACTTAGACTTTGACTAAAGTAAGCCATTAATAGCTCATCTTTTCCCCCAGCTCCTCTCATCTTGCTGCAGAATCCCCTTAAGTGGGCCACCGGATCACCATGGCCATCATATAAGTCAAACTTGGGTAACTTGAATCCTGCTGGCAACTGGACGTCAGGAAACAGGCACAGGTCCTTGTAGGCTACACTCACTTGTCCTCCGAGTCCCTGCATATTTCGGAATGACTGTTCTAGGCTCTTGACCTTCCGGATCATTTCATCTTGCTCAGGGTTTTTGGGAGGCTTTTCTTCTTCAGCTGAGAGATCAAGGCGGGGAGTGTAAGGGTATGGTTCTGGGGGTTTGAAAGTGGCTTCCGGTGGGTAGTACTGGTTATCATGAGTTTGGAACACGGGTTCGCTAGATGACCTGTGTAGCGTGGTAGGTGGGGGAGCCACGAACACTGGAGCGATTGGTGGTGGAGGACATGGAATTTGTTTGGGTGGTGGGGGTGGTGGTGTTTGAGAGGTGGTTCCATAATACTGCTGGTAAGTAGGGAAGGCAGGAGATGAGTTCACTGTGGGAGGATCTTGGGGCTGAGCTAGTGGTGGGAGGTAAGTGGGGTTAGCTGGATAGGCTGGTGGTGGATGTCCCTTCGACCAGGCCTGGTACATCTCGGCCATTTGTTGCTTCAGTTTGTACATCTCCTCCCTCATTGTATTAACGTCCACTACTTCCTCCTCTCTGGATGGGTCGACAATGCTTGCTTCTAAATCCTGATTGACCATGTTTGACTTGTCCTTGGAGCGGGTGTTGTAAGGATGGGTTGCCAGAATGCCAGTCAACTTAACCACTTGCCTGGACTCATCAACAACAACTTTGTTAGTGGTTAGGGCATTAACAGATAGATAACCGCACATTGATGGGTGGATGCACCTAAGCAGTTAACCATTTCTATTATGCCTTTGCTCAGTCACATGCGTCATCCCGGCTTTCCATTTCCTTTTCTTGACCATGGCAAACTTTCTTCTTAATTTTCCACTCTTTTCTTTCCTTTTCTCTTTGTTTTGCTTTCCCTCTTTTGGTTTTCTTTCCTTGTTGTTTTTCCCCTTTTTGTATCATTCTTTTCTGGTTTTTCTTTTTTTTTATTTATTTAGAAACGGTCGAATCCTATGGAGATTGCCTACGTATCACGACCCCGCGTGAATCAGACCAAGCGTAGTTCGTGAAGAATAAATGTAAAGTAGAAGCAGAATATTTTTGGGAATTTCAATTTTATTGATAGCAACTACGTCTATTACAAAGACTCAACACTAACAGACTCTGATGCGGAAAGAACTATAGACTCCACCATCCCTATTCTAGTTCAAACAAAAATACAGACTCAATCAACTGACTGTCTTTTAACGAAAAGGAAATACAGACTCAAATGACAAGCTTTAGTAGAAAAGGAAATACAGAGTCAAACGACAATCATGAATACATTAATCCTCTGACTGCATTGTCGTATTCTTCTTTCAACTGTTTAACCATGCGGGCCCGTTCTTCCGCATTTTTAGCCAATTGTTTCCGAACCCCAGCTAATTCCTTTTCCGCTTTGTTGAGGTCAAAACTGTAGTCATTTACTTTTTGCCTTAGATTTTCTATAAGCTTTGTATCTTTGGCACTTCTGACAGGGTTGTCGGCCTCTAACTTCATTTTTTGGATTTGGGCTCGTAAGGCTTCATTCTCTTTGGCCAATTGTTTTCTCTCACCTTCGGCAGCCGCGGCTTGCAAGCTATTTTCAAATCGGAGGTCTTGGACCTGTTTTTCCAATGCTCCTATGTGGGCCCTGTACTCATTTTCTTTAGCTAACCAAGCCCACTGTTCTTGCGATGATTCAGCAAACTCCCGGATGTGAGGTCTTTTAGCTGGCCTTTCGTGCTCATATTCTCTTCTATACCAAGCAAGGTATCCTGGCGACACTTCGCCTTTGGCCCGATCCTGTACGCAAGTATCTTCTTTTAAGTATTGGCATTCATTCCAGATCTGGCGGACTCTTGCTTCTGGGAACTGTCCGTCAGGGCTAATTTCAACCACCTGAGCACTAAGATCGCCATCTTTTGGCACTATTTGGCACCTACCGAGTTGCCTTAAAACCCGATATGGGGCGTAGGTTTGGATGCTCTTAAGACCCATCAAAAGGAAATGTGGCCCCGTTGCTGGCATATATATGATTTCATTGACAGGCAACCATCCAAACGTCCACTCTATTTGACTAGCAGTGAGGGATTGAAAGTACGAAGTCCAACCCGTGAATCCCTCGGGCAAGCTGATCCCCTTAATCCTTGTGTAAAACTCTTCTATACATGTCTTCTGTGTAGACCCATAACTCAGGAACTGAGGACGATGGCACAAATATTCGGTCATCCACATCTGCAACAATAAATTGCACCCCTTGAAGAAGTCTCCCCCGGCTTTGCAGGCTGTAAGAGCGCGGAAGATTTCGGCTAGTATCATGGGCGCGAGGGTGCTTTTGGCTTGGGTGAGTAGAGTGCTAACAACTCCGGCTATTTTTATGTCAATGTTTCCGTCTTTCCTTGGAAATACCACAAGCCCCAAAAAGACCACCATAAAGGCAAAACGTCTATGCTCCTCCCATTTTTGGCGGTTCCCTTTGCTACATATCTTGTTTTCCGGGTTGTTGAAACCTCCTATATGGCCATATCTGTGATATATGAAGTGTGGAGAACAAAAGCCGTTTGCCAAATCTGCATTATGGACCGTCCTGCTTATTTTCAATGAGTCTAAAAATCTGTGCACAGCCACAGCTCTCGGGGCAACCAAGTACTTTTGCCTTAAAGGAACCTCATCTTTTCCGATGTAGCCGGCTATTTCCTCAAGTGTCGGGGTCAACTCAAAGTCCGAGAAATGGAAGACGTTATGTGCCGAGTCCCAACAGGTGACCAACGCTCTGATGATGTCTCC
>NW_017696744.1:0-3179 GCF_001879085.1 Nicotiana attenuata
TACCTGTTACCACGTTCAAATTATCTCCATTATTGATCATATCCCTTCCCTTATCATCAGGTATTAGTTTCCCATTTTCACTTTCTGGCAAAACGCTCCTATTACCACTCTTTTCATTGCTTAGAATCTGGGCAGCAGCAAGTTTATCAGAGGTTGTCAACTGTTGATTTCCAACTTCTGCAGCCTCTATATTACACTTTTGTGTATTAAGTTCACCTCGATCACCAACTCCTTTACTATGAAGATGAACATTGTTATCATCACAATCTACTGCTTGTGAAGGAATCACAATATGCTCAGTCTTTGAAAATCCGGGTGACAAAGGAGTTAAACCATTGCCTTTCTCAACTACATCACCTCGATCATCCATCTTTGTACCAGTTGACATGATCTTGACAGCACTAGCCAATTTATCATACGCTTCAACTATTGGATTGACAACATTAGAGACAGTAGCCAAAGCTCTCTTAGCAGGTATATCACGAGATGGTGGACATGGTCCTTTATCAATTTTAGAAATCACTGGAACCTGTGAACATTCAGCAACAGTTTTGCCCACAACATCCTTCTGAATATCAACATGATTGCCTAACTCAAATTGTGTCCCTTGTTCCTCGATTACAGTATCTTTTCCAGGTTGAAAATCCAACTGCCCAAGTCGTTTTGCATTCAAGTAGTCCCTAGCATCACCTTTCAATTTGTCCAGTCTTTGTAACCCTTCATGCTCATTCATATGATCTGCCACATCCTTGCTTTCCTCGATTTTCCATCGACATGATTTTTCGTCATGTCCTTGATGACTACAACATGTGCAATACTTAGGAAGATTGTCATATACAATCTTTTGATAATGCTCGATCAGTTTTCCAGTATTGTTATCCATGATTTGGATCCTAACTCTTTTAGGATGGTTGTCCAAAAGATCTAACAAGACTTTTACCCTAGCAGTGCCTGGACGTGTTCTTTCCTGCGTTGCTTTGTTGATCGCTAATGGTTTACCAACTGATGAAGCTATCGACATCAAACATCTCTTTGCGAAAAGGTTAGCAGGCAATTCTGGCAAGGAAATCCAAACTACTGCTTTTGTAGTTTCTTCGCGAGGATTGAAGCTTATCGTCCATGGAAAAGTTCTATAAAAGAAGTCGTCGCCTTTCGACTTTACAAAACCTGTTGATCGTGAAAGAACTTGAACATAATCTTCAAATAAATCAAACCTAACGAGAACATGTCGATACTCGAGCTGTCCGATATTGCAATATCCTTTAACGTCGAGTTGTTTTGGAAGAATCTGTCGCAATTCTTGAATTTCTGGTTTTCCGTAAGAGAATTTTAAAATCACTGCTTGATGCAGCCCCTCCTCGATAGTAAAAGAATTCACCTCTGCGACAGTGAATTGTATCGTTGGTTCACCATGAACCATATGCACTGGATATAACTCCAGTTTTGACGACGCAGCCGCAGCAACTTTGTTCTGTTGCAATAACGCAGCGTAGGTTTGCTTTGGGTGATTGTTTGTCACTGTTTGTTGAGTCGTTTGTGTTGCCTCTCCCACAACCAAAGGTTGGGGAGAGGTCGCAGCAGCCATGGCTGCCCTAGGCGCGGGGAAGACGAGTTAGAGAGAGAAAGTAGAGAGAAGGAGGAGAAAATCCCGGGTTTGGGGTTTTTTTTTGGCAGAGAAAAAAATTTTTTTTTTTTTTAAGCAATCCACTAGGCATAGCCTAGGGCTAGTTTTTATTTATAAATAAAACAAACAAGCACAATGTCATGATATCCAAACGGATGTAAGAAAAGGAAATAAAATTCTACATAATACCTATTATCAAAATTGAGCATTATACTCAAAATTGATATCACAAAAATTCTACTCAAAATTGCCTCAAAAATAATCCATGAAAAGGCCCATTTTTGGACTCCATTGCAGCCCGCATCAGTTGGCCCAAAAGATAGCTCCATAAATCTTGCATGAACGGCCAGCAAATCTAACTGCATAAATAGCCTCCAAAATGCACATCCAGCCCACCCATCTGCATTGCAGAAATAGCCATGACCTCCATCTGGGCCGAAGAAAACCAGGCCCAACTGTATACATAGCTCCAATTTTCCGCCTCTGCTTTGCAAAAACAGCCTCGCCTTTGCACCAGTAGTCCCATTACACAAATTACTGAATTGAATAAATAGCCACATATGTGTAAACATATAGTGGCTATTCATACAACTCCATGAGACAACAACTCCAACCCAGCCCAAATTTGTTATCCATTCTGACGAAATGACGCTACTGTCCAATCCAGCCCAGCAAAAATGTATTCCAACCAGCCCAATTACGCCAATAGCCAAATAGCCCAATTTTACCACCTTGTATTTGCAAATTAGCCTCCTTTCCATCAGCTTTGCCACTGGACGCGTGTATTCCACTATCTTCCTTTTTATTACACTTATATTCACATATGTATGTATTTGTCCCTTCATTTCCAATTGCAGCCGACATAGGTAATATCCACTTCCTCTCTCATCCTTCTCTCTACTGTATTGTTCATTTTCCTTCAAATCCAATCGACTAACCCCATTTCTTACTTGAATGCTCTTGCATGTTCCTGGATCCTTGTGCTTCGTGTTGGAGAGGTGAAGATGTAATTCAAAAAGCTCCTGTTTAGCTGCAGCTGGTCTGAAAACCCTAAGTTGCCAATCTTCAGAGATACCATCTACCACACCCTGCTGTACCCAATCGGAATTGCCTGTGAGAGCTTCAATCGCGTTTGTACTCTCCCCTCCCTTATAGCTTGGTTTAAAATCAAAGACTGAATGTATTTCATTTCTGTATCCCTTGTTCTTATTTATTTCCTTTTCGTTTTGCTTCATCCAGTTAATCTCACTAAAACTAGTGATTTTACTGTCTGCAAACTGTACACTTATAAGCCCAAAAAACTGTGCATGCTTGTTCTTTATTTCTGACAGAATTGTCCTGTTTATGAAACCTGCAATCATGTATGATGGCTTGCAATTGATCTTCTTTGCAACCAGTCTATATTCTAGATTTAATTTAACTCTGGTGGGTTGAGTACATAGTACTAATACCACCACCTGGAGCCTCCTCAAACCATAGATTATAGATATGATTGCTATGACTGTTAAAAACCACTTATATGCTTGTTCTTCTATCAACATATTAATCAGTATTT
>NW_017696745.1:0-3178 GCF_001879085.1 Nicotiana attenuata
ATTCATGTCTTATGACTAATATTATTAACGGTAAGGGGTATGACTAATTACTAACAACAAGTAGGAATGACATTGAAAATATGGTCTTAACTTTCTAGATGCCATGATTAAAGCAAGTGCTAATTTTTTCAGTTGTGGATACCGTGTCTCTGCATCTAACAAAGATTTACTAACATAATAGATAGGAGATTGTTTATCCTGTTCTTCTCGAACCAAAACCGCGCTTACCGCGACTTCTGAAACAGCCAGGTAGATGAAAAGTTTCTCCCCAACTTTTGGTTTTGCTAGCAAAGGTGGATTTGATAAGTATGTTTTCAAATCCCTAAGTGCTTGTTGACAATCCTCATCCCACTCAAAATGATCCTGCTTCTTAAGGGCCGAGAAGAATTTAAAACATTTTTCCGATGATTTAGAAATGAATCTTCCCAAAACTGCGATTCTTCCCGTCAATCTTTGAACTTCTTTCTTGTTTGAAAGTATATCAGGGATTTCTTCAATAGCTTTAATCTGTGCAGGATTCACTTCAATACCATGGTTAGAAACAAGAAAACCTAAAAAATTACCTGATGCCACACCAAATGCACATTTGGATTCAATTTCATATTACATTTTCGTAAAATTTTAAACGTGTCAGACAGGTGCGATATATGATCTTCTGAATGTTGAGTCTTAACTAGCATATCATCTATATATACCTCCATGGTCTTACGCAAATGTTCTTGAAACATTTGGGTAACTAACCTCTGATACGTTGTACCTGCATTCTTAAGACCAAAGGGCATTACCATATAACAGTAAGTCCCGCTGTCTGTTATGAAAGAAGTTTTTTCCTCATCTCCTGGATCTATCTTGATTTGATTATAGCCTGAATATGCATCTAAAAAACTTAATAGCTCATGCCCTGCAGTAGCATCGATTAATTGATCTATGTGCGGTAAAGGAAAAGAATCTTTTGGACAGGCTTTATTAAGGTCTGTGTAATCTACAGAGACTCACCACTTACCGTTCTTCTTAGGAACCACAACATTATTAGCTAACCAGTTAGGATATTTTACCTCACGAATTGAACCAATTTTTAGCAATTTTTGAACTTCTTCTTGAATCACCTTATTCTTGAAAGTTCCTTGCTTTCTTTTCTTTTGCTTGACGGGAGGATATGATGGATCTTCATTCAATTTATGGGTCATGACTTCCGGTGGTATCCCTGTCATGTCAGAATGGGACCAAGCAAAACAGTCCGCATTAGCTTTTAAAAATTCAATCAATTTACGTTTTACCTCCGGGCTAAGATTAGCTCCTATATACACTTTTCTCTCGGGCCAATGTATAAATAACACCACGGCCTCTAGCTCTTCTATCGTTGTTTTGATGTTCTCGTTCTCCTCCAGTTCTTGAATGGTATCAGGTCTTGAATCCACATCCGTTTGCTTTTGTTCAGGTGAGGTTGACACCGTGTTACCCCCACCTAAATTCTGTAATTGCTATTTGTCTTCACTCTTAACAGTTTTCTGCAATGGAATTGATGTTTCTAGATGTTTGTTGATCGCCTCTGATTTGACATATTCCCCATGGAGATGGAAATTTAATAACTTGATGTAAGATTGAAGGAACACCATCCATGTCATGAATCCATGGCCTCCCAAGAATCATGTTGTAAGCCATTTCCATATCTATGACTTGAAATTTTGTGTCTTTAACGACGCCTTCTGTGAATATAGTAAGTATTGCTTCCCCTTTCGTTACAACACTAGAGTTGTCAAATCCCGACAAAGTATGTGCTTTTGGAATCAATTTATCCTCCGCTTGCATCTCGCGCAATACTCGTATCAAAATAATATTTACAGAACTACCTGGATCAATCAAAACTCGTTTCACGTTAGTGTCATGTACAAGTAAAGATATTACCAGTGCGTTGTTATGCGGAGTTAAGAGTCCCTCGGCGTCTGCGTCATTGAATGTAATATTCTCTTCTTCCAGTACATGTCGCAACCGCTTCCCATGAGTGATTGTTATTTTGGAAGTCTTATTAGCTGCGGTATATGAGACACCATTGATATCTTCACCCCCACTTATAACATTGACGGTTCTTTTAGGCGAGGGTGGTTTCGGAGGCTCCTGTCTGTTCTTCATATATGCTTGTTTACCTTTTTCACTGAATAACTCAGTGAGATACCCCTGTTTTAGCAAGTGATCAACTTCTCCTTGCAAAAATCTGCAATCTGCTGTTTTATGCCCGTGGTCGTTGTGAAATTCACACCAATGTTCAGGGTTTCGTCTGTTTGGATTTGATCTCATCTCCTTTGGCCATCGTACCTTATCTCCCATGCTTCTTAAAATAGCTACGAGTTCAGAAGTGCGTACATTAAAATTGTAACCCCCGAACCTTGCTTTTAGACTTCCATCATCATCTCGTGACCCACGTGTATTCCGATCGTTTCTGAACCTTGATGAGGAGCTTGATTCCCTGTTTCTAGGTTTGTGATCGTACCTTTGATTATCTTGCCTTGACCGTGAATCCTTTCCCGCAGGTCCCATGTAAGGCTCGTACCTGTTTTTACCGGATCTCTTTTCATTTTCCACACGCCTTGAGCTTACTTTTTCTTCTGTTTTATGTCGTAAAATAATGTCTTCTTCAATCCTCATCTTTGTACTGTATCTGTTGTAGACATCATTTCACGTTGTTGCTGGGAATTCTCGAAGGCTTTCCTTGAGTCACCTCGTGGCTTCTAAACTCTTCTCATTCAAATTGCTGGTGAAGGCTATGGCTGCCCAATTGTCAGGTACTCGTGGCAATGTCATTCTTTCCCGTTGAAATCTATCCACGAATTCTCTGAGCAGCTCTGAATCTCCTTGCTTGATTTTGAAGATGTCCTCCATTCTATTTTCAACTTTTTGAGCTCCCGAGTGTGCTTTGATAAATAAATCTGCAAGCTCAGCAAAAGAATTTATAGAATTTTTAGGTAAGAGAGAATACCATGTTAGTGCTCCTTTAGTGAGTGTTTCACCGAATTTTTTGACCAAGACTGATTCAATCTCCTGCTTAGTCAAATCATTGCCCTTGACTCCTGTTGTAAATGCAGTAACATGATCTCGTAGGTCTGTTGTTCCATCATACTTTGGAATATCGGGCATCTTTGAACTTCTTTGGAATTGGGTAGGAGGGGCGGGCACGTTTGGC
>NW_017696746.1:0-3177 GCF_001879085.1 Nicotiana attenuata
TCAGATCGAATTTTGGGGCCTAACACCATTGGCTCTAGATTCTGCTTCTCATTTAGTTTCCAAAACATGTTTCCTTTTGGTTAAGGCATGGTTTAGTAAGCTTTAGAATCTGTTGTTCACCCTTCCCCTGTTATTTGTGTGGTGATTCTGTTTTCCATGAAGGATTTCAATGGGAGTCATGCTAGTTTGATGCTGAAAATGTCTCAAGCTTAGTTTAATTTTTCACGTTATGTCCTGTTAATAAGCTGAAATCGTAGGGCAGTCTAAATATGCTAATGCAAATATCGGAATTAGCATGTGAATCAAATATACTTGAAGTCTCAGATTGTTCCCTCATTGGCAAGTCAATTGAATGCTTTTGTTTATGGCGAAATGGAGTTCAAATTCTGAATGCCTCACTATAGCCGAAGCTCACATAACGGTTGAGGTTTAGGATAATAAGTTGGGCCGTAAGTTTGGCCCATCGCGCCTAGCGTCATGTTTGATTATTCTTGGCATTGGGCTTCACATGGAAGCCCGTCTATGGTCTTTTAATTGTTAACAAATGGTCATGGGTGCCGTCAATAGTCCTTAGCTTTCCTAGACTTTTTAGTAAGTGCTTGTTTCTCCCCATGAGTTTACATTTTAATGATTGGAAATTCTTCTTGGTTTTGTTTAGCTAACAATTCTTTTAAAATAGATTTCGGGGTGTGCCACATTAATAAAGCTAGTCTATGGCCCTTATAAATTAGTAAGGAAACCTTTAAGTAAAATAATTCGAGGTGTGCCATGCCGAACAAAAATGACAATTGCATGGCCCTCGTTTTAATATTGTATTGATCCTTAGAATTCGAGGCGTGCCGTTTAGCTAAATTCCATGGCCCTCGCAAAGTGCAAACGCGTAGTTGCTTTAGGCGCGTATTTTAATAAATCTATTTTTCTAAACTCGGGTGCACATTTATGTGACCCAAATCCAAATCTCAACGATGTTAAAATATGTCAAAAACTATGGGTGCATTTATGTGACGTGGTTCGAGACGTGTTTTAATAACGTTGTAATTTTCTTTTAAAAAATGACTAAAAGCGGTTAAAGTTAAAATTTGCACATAGGTTGATAATTGTTTAAAATCAGATATTTAAGCCAAATATGACAGTTGAGCGACCGTGCTAGAACCACGGAACCTGGGAATGCCTAACACCTTCTCCCGGGTTAACAGAAGTCCTTATCCAGATTTCTGGTTCGCGAACTGTTAAACATAGTCATTCTTTTCCTCGATTCGGGATTTTAAACCGGTGACTTGGGACACCATAAATCTCCCAAGTGGCGACTCTGAATTTTTAATAGAATGAATCCCGTTTCGATTGTCACTTCAAGTTGGAAATAACTCCCTTTATTATACTCTTCCGGGGGTGTAGTGAAAAAGGAGGTGTGACAGCTCTGGCAACTCTGCTGGGGACAAGAACCCAAAACTTCGGTTCAGGGTTCGAGAATTCAAGCTTGGAATAATTGTTGTATTTGGATTTGTTTAATATCTGATTTTATTACATGTTTGGGATTAATGTGCAAAATGTTGCCTTTTACCGCTTTGATGTTATTTGAATTGTATATATAAAACTGTTATGAAATCCCTCTCTTCTTATCTTCGGGGATGTGCTCGCTGGTCGAGACCCATTCTGTTAGTGTCATACCTTGAAATAAGAAAGAGGCTCGGACAAGTTACTAAGCCGGATGATCTTTCGGGTCCCCGGTACGTAGCCCCCTCCTCGACTCGAGTTGTCCGCTCGGGTACACAGTCTAGAACAAATACCCAGGTTTTGAACCTAGAATAACTCAGCCTCATGCCGGATCCCTAGTAGAAACGTTTGTGTGCATCATGTGCATTTGACTTAGGGGACTCAACACAGGGGTTGGGTCCGTCTAGGACAGGTGACCTGAAATGAAAACAGACAATCCTGATGAATCTTACGTACTGCTTGTGCATTTATTTGCTTTGGACTCGCATGCTGACCGACTTTTTGATATTGGGGATTGTTGAAAAGGAAAAGAAGGAGAGAGAAACAGCGGTATGAGGGTTAAAGAGAGATAATTACCTGTTTTGGAAAAACCAATGTCCAAATAGTGTCGAAACTCTGCCGAATTTTTGAGAAAAATAGAAAAAGAAAGGAAAAAAGTCTTGTTTTCAAAAATAGTTTGTTTTGTTTGCCCGAACTACGTCAGTTTGATTCTCACAGGGTGTGGGATACGTAGGCAATCCCCATCGGGTCCAACTTTCCTTTTTGCAAAAATAGCCCAAAAAGAACAAAAAATTTATTTTTTTATTTGGAAATAATTAATGTGATGCCATTCTTGTCAAAAATAGCCGAATGTCCCTAAAAGGGCGCCGGAAGGCTGCTTTTGCAAGAACAACCACCTTTGGTCATTTTTCAAGGTTTTGGCCGGCTAGCCAACACAGCCTTAAAATCTGCGTCCCCGAGGTGCTGAAAGGCCGTATTCGCAAAACTGGTTCTTTATTCTTAATTTGAAAAAGAAAAAGTGTCAAATTTGTTTTGAGTCAAATGAGTCTTGATTTTTGCTTAATCACCTTAATAAATGTGCAGAATAAGCACGAGCCCAGGTGTGCCAATAACAGTTAGGAACAAGATCCCTTTGGAGTCTGTCAGTTGTTTTGAGTCTCTACTTTCTTCCCGCTGGAGTCTGTCATTTGTTTTCAAAACTGTATTTTCTTTTTTGAAGTATGATTTTGGAGTCTGTTATTTTTTCAGTTTTGAGTCTTTGTAATCAAAGTATTTGCTTTTTATAAAAATTGAAAATCCCAAAATATTTTGTTATTTATTTTACATTTATTTTGCAAGAACTACGCTTGGTCTGATTCATGCGGAGTCATGATACGTAAGCAATCTCCATAGGATTCGACCATAACCTAATGAAAAAGAAGAAAAGAGAAAAAGAAAAGAGAGGAGAAACAAAAGAGAAAGAAAAGAAAAAGAGCAGAAAAACAAGAAAGAAAAGAGAGAAAGTAAGAAATCAAGAGAAAGAGAGAATAAAAACAAAGAGAGAACAAAGGCAAGAGTGAAAAGAAGAAAAAGAAGAAAAAAAAGAAGAGAAAGTTTGCAATCGGAAATAGGAAAAGGCCAGGATGACGCATGCTACCGATCAAAAGCATAATAGGAACTGTTAACTGCTTAAGGTGCATTCAT
>NW_017696747.1:0-3177 GCF_001879085.1 Nicotiana attenuata
TTCTGCGAGCTTAAGTTCATTTCCTCCATTTTTGATCGACCTTGAGAGCTATTGGACGGGAATTGAAGGGGATTTCGACTAGGTGTGATTGGAGGTGAGTTCCTTGACCTTAATACATGATTTAATGGTAGAATTAACATAGAAATTTGTGGAAATTCATCAAAGAGGGTAAAGCTAGGGCTTGGAAATTTGGTATTTTAAAGTGGAATTTGATGGGTCATTTGGGCTCGGATTTGGGAGCTCTTGGTATGTACGAACTCGTGAGGAGATAAGGAACCTGTTGATGTTAAATTTTCTGATTTTCGAGAAGTAGGCCCGGGGCTCGGGTTTTGCTAATTTCGTGAGTTTCAATATTTTTCGATTGTTTTCGATTGGGTATTGTTCCATTGGCATATTGTGACGCATTCGTTCTGGTTTTGGATAGATTCGACGCGCGTGGAGGCCGAATTGAGGGGCAAGGGCGTCGCGAGCTAGAAATTTCACCGGTTCGAGGTGAGTAATGATTGTAAATGATATCCTGTGGGTTTGAAACCCCGGATTTGCACAACGTAGTGCTATATTGAGGTGAAACACGCGCTTAATGGCGAGCGCGAGGTTGTTTACTCTTGGGGATTGTGACTTGGTCCGTCCCGTTTGACACTTTATAGCGTATTTGACTGAAATTTACTTGTTATCATCATAATTTGGGCTGATTGCCATATTTGGGCTTCGTGCCAGCTATTTGAACCCTTCGGGGATTGTTGTTGATAATTCCTCACTATTTTAATTATATTCTTTAACTCGGTCACGTATCTTCCACTGTTTTAAGACTCAGCCAAGTTTATTTTACTTTAACACTTGAAATGATATTTCTAACAATATTTGGGCTGAGCATCATGTTTTACTGTTGCCCTGGTGGCTTATGTGATTTTGTTGACTGAGTTAGGCCGAGGGCCTGTATTGTGAGGATACTTTTGGATCGGGCTACACGCCGCAGCAATATATATATATATATATATATACGGATCGGGCTGCACGCCACAGCAGTGTTATACTGATACTGGTATGAGGCCAAGGGCCTAGATTTGATGCCACGAGATGGCTTGATATTGCTTGGGCCGTAAGGGGCCTCTCCGGAGTCTGCACCCCCACAGTTAGCGCGGGTACCCATACGGATCGGGCTGCACGCCGCAGCGAGATACGGATCGGGCTGCACGCCGCAGCGAGATACGGATCGGGCTGCACGCCGCAGCGAGATGTGGATCGGGCTGCACGCCGCAGCGAGATGTGGATCGAACTGCGCGCCGCAACGATTACTATATGACACTATGCAGAGTGATTTGAGAGTGAGCCCGAGGGGCTGGTACTGTTTGAGATATGGCCCGAGGGGCGGACTTTTATGTGCTCATTTGCCTATTTACTTGTCTTTTTACCCGTCATACCGTGGTATTTGTGCCCGAGGGGCGGATTTTTGTGCTTATCGGCACTAACTGTTTGAAATCATTTCATAACCGTTGAAAAGATCATTTTTAAAAGAGTTTTACACTGAGCCAAATATTTCTAAAGATTTCACCGCTTCACTGTTTTCTCAAAGGATTTTACCCTGCTTCCATATAGTGTGATGGTGTGCTTTACATGATTTCTCACTGCTCAGTTATTATTTACTTTTATGACTCACTGAGTTAGAGTACTCACTTTACTCCTTGCACCTTGCGTGCAGATGCAGGTATCTATTCACCCGGTAGCGGGTTTTGGCTGATCAGAGGCAGGGTTATATGAGTCAAGAGGTGACTGCCAGCGTTCGCAGCACCATTTTTCTTTTCCTTGCTAGTTATTCTGGCTTTGTATATATTAGATGTTGTAGTGGATTTATTTTTTGATAGATGCTCGTGACTTGTGACACCCCGGTTTGGGCTGTGTCGGGATGGTTTTCGTATTCTTATCGCTGTTTTCCGCTTTATTGACTACATTGAGCATGTGTTAGAATTTTATTAATATTAATCAATTGCCCTAAAAGAGGTGTTAGTTTTGTTCTGGTTGGCCTTGTCTTCACGAGAGGCGCCATCACGACCGGGTTGGGATTTGGGTCGTGACAACTGATGCCTTCATTGAACCCTCAAATGGTGCATGCAATGAGGAATCAATGGAACATGCCACCACAGTCCAACCCAATTCAGCCAAAAAATGCTCCACTAGACATGTCATTCTTCCCGACAGAAATATACACTCACCTCAATCCCATATTTCTACCATGGGAGATCAACCTAGAACCCCAAGAACAACCACCCCCCTGCAGCAACAAGTACCACCACCAGAGGATCAAGAAAATCAAATGTCAGGGCCAGTAGAAGCAGCAATGGAGGAGGAGGACGAACCTATCAACCTAGGCTTAGAGCGAGTCCTAGAGTTCTCAAGTCTAGACGGGATAAAGGTATTTCTCTTCAGGGAGATGCAAGAGAAGAGGCATGTGCTTAGTTTCCCACCAGCACTCTTCAAGTGCTCGATGGACATCAGACCACCTCAGGATCCACCAGTGGGCAACAGAGCCATGATCTTAGTGCCATCCCTGAGAAGGAATCCTGTGTTTCCAGGAGGGATAAGGGAGAACGGGGAAACAGCAAACTCAAACATTAATTTAGATATGAATCGTCCAACAAACTTTATTATATGGAACATAAGGGGAGGAAACAATGATAATTTCAGAAGGAACTTTAGGGAAATGATTGATACCCATAGACCTTGCATGGTAACCCTACTAGAAACAAGAATGGAGAATCATGCTGAAATGCTTAATGATTTTGGGTTTACGGAGATGATAGAGGTTCCAGCGGAGGGTCAATCAGGAGGCATGATTTTTATGTGGAACCATGAAGTGGTCAGTGTTCACAATGCATCCGTAGGAACCAAGAGATTCATGCATCAATAGAGGTACTACCTATTTGCAAAAATTGGCTTTTTTCTTCAATTTATGCTAGTACTAATGTTCATAACAGAAACTTGATGTGGGATAACCTAGAAAATATAAGTAAGACCTAAAAAAGGCCTTGGATGGTAGGTGGTGATTTCAATGATATCTTAGCTTCAAACGAAAAATTTGGGGGAAAACCTATCAAGGATAGTAGAGCTAGTTTTATGTGGTCTAAAATCAACAGTTGCAAGTTAATAGATTTAGGGTTTAAAGGGTGTAAGTATACTTGG
>NW_017696748.1:0-3177 GCF_001879085.1 Nicotiana attenuata
TTACTTATTGCATGCTATTACCCGTCCAGATCCTATCAGTCCCGGTGGCATTGAGACTACTAATCCTAAAGGGGAGGGAGTTGGGCTTTTCAGAAGTTTTATAAGGATAAAAGTCTAGGCGACAAACAAAAATACATAATCAAATAGGGGAGAAGCAAACAACAGTTAAGGCTCAAATAGGCCTCCTCACTTAAAGACAAATATATAGCATGACTTCAAATACTGGTTATGGTCTGAATTAAATTTAAAAGCGTTAGGACAGGCTGATTTATCACATATTTCTCAGATGAGGAGTCCGAATTAGCCTTGTCTGGTTGTAGTTATCAAAGCTGACACAGTTAATTAATTACCTAATGGTTTGCCTAAGTGAGACCTATAGGCATGGTATCTAACAGAGCGTACTGATTTTAAAGAAAGGGATCACTGATTTTATAGACAAAAGATCTGCAGATTTTAAACGAACTTATAACTGGTTTTAAACGTATAGATAAAATAGACGAGGCCGATTCGATTGATTATTCCTACAGGCAAGTTATCTAAGCGTTATTAGATTTAAAACGATTACAGAGATGCAAGAGTCCTATAGGCATTGTATCTAGAATGAAGTTGATTATTATTAGACCTATGATTATTTGCCTAATGACAGGTATATGCAGAAGTGCAGAAAAGAAATCTATGATCATGATTTCTATATGCGGAAATGCAGGGGCTTAGAGACAGGATTTCTATATGTAGAGATGCAGAAATAAATGACCTACAGGCATGCTGTCTATGTGAATGCAAGAATTAAGAATCCAATAGGCAAGTTATCTAAGATGAGAATGCAGAAGTAAATAACCTATAGGCATGTTTTCTAAGATGAGAATGCAGAAATGAATATCCTATAGGCATGTTTTCTAAGATGAGAATGCAGAAATAAATAACCTATAGGCATGTTTTCTAAGATGGGAATGTAAAAATAAATAACCTATGGGCATGTTTTCTAACCTTTTTCATACATTCATCCCCATCGCTTTCCACTAACCATCCCCAATAGTTATTACAAATTATTACAGACCCGAATGAATCAAAAGAAAGAAAAGTAAAATTACATTAGAAGTTCCAGATACAACCAAACAGCCTAATTCAGACTCAAAGTCCAACAATATGATAAACCAACTTCCAGGATCAGATTCCAAAAGCCTTTCTCATCCTTTGGGTGTGTCAAAGGTCCAAGGAGCTTCATGATCTCCAGGCAATGCTTACACCCAATTACATTGCAGAATTAAGATTATGGTGCAGTGTGGAATAGCCAGCCCTCGAATGTCCAAGTTCAGAGGGAGCTCCAGGTCCCAAGGCAAGACTCATAAGAGGGGGGCAGAACTTAAGAGTCTAAGAATAAGTGTAAGTGCATAGGGGGGAACTAGGAAAACCATGACAAGCTGGTGGTCATGCCCAGCAATTGGGAATGCTGGCACACCCCTGACCAGCCTGTCAGCCAAAACTTGGGAGTTAGGATCCATTAAGGATCAGGTTCAGGCCTGAGCAGTAACTTGGATATTGCCAGGCCAAAACCTTAACTCAGACACATAGAGGAAAATAGGGGTAGGGATTCACAATAGAAACAGATACAGGGAAAGAACATACATAAATTAATCACTGAACATGCACAGTAAAGAGAACAAGAATGCTGAAACTATAAAGTAAACACATAGAGGTGAGGCAAAAATTAAATCAGACATACCAGTTTCAGGGAAAACAGGTAAAACACGGTAGACTTGAAAAGCCAATTTGTAAGCAAACAGTTCCAAAAGATCTCAGAAAAGCAGAGTGTTGGGAGAGTATTGAACTCGAAGCAGTATTGCAAGTGTGCAAGTATTTTAAAGACTAGTGGTGTGAAGGTTGTGTGAAGAATGAAGTCGTACGATGTTTTTTGTAAGATGCAAGGTAAGGTCCCTTTTATAGTGCAGAAAGCAAGCAAGAAAGGCAAGGAAATATGATTGAAATCAGTCTCCCTTTGGTTAAGGGATTCTGATTCCAACGGGTAAAAGCCAGTTAAGGAAAGAAATTTTGATTAAAACCTTTCAAAGTAGCACAAAAGGGGTAAATACATAGAAGTTATTTAAGGAAAACAATCAATAGTACACGGTTTGTGCCAAATATGGCAAGGGAATCAATCAAACAGCCATGAAACCAAAATTACAAGTTCAATTTGAATGAACCAAGTCAAGAAAGGTAAAGGGGGTTCAATCGAAGAAAAATCAGTGACAATTCGTCAGCCTTATTAAAAGGATTTCAGAATCAATCAATTAGTTGGTAAAAACCTTTTGAAAGAGAAATTTCTCATATATAAAGCATACCAATCAAGCAGAAGGAATCGTCAGGTTACTTAGAAAAAGAGTCTAACATTGAAAGCCTTAGAGTCACAAGCAAAAGGGGTTCAAGTTCAGTTGTGGACTCATAGTGAGTCTGAAAGCCTAGGGTCCCAAAGTGGAACCCTAATACCACTTGCCAAAGAAACCCCCAAATCCTAGGGTTTCGAATTGAGTCAGACATAGAGGTGAGAAAACAGGTCATTGAAAGAGGCTCAGAAGTCTTTTCCAAAGACTGATGAGAGACAAACACACACGATAGAAAGAACACTGATTCAAGGTCATGAGAACACGTTCGAGAAAACTCGGAATTTAAACGAGTTCAGAAGAAAGAGATGATACGAGTTTTAAACAAAAGTCGATGAAATATGCTTAGCAGGAACACAAACAGAGTTCAGTAAAGTGAACAAAATCAAAGAACTCAACCATAAACACATATAGCAAACAACACGGATTACATGCGAGTACAGGAATAACAACGAAAATAGAAGAATCTTGCATAATAGAAAGAGAAACAAAGAGCAACCTCATGCGTAGTAGAAAAGAAAACATACGAGCCTAACATAGATGATCACACATAAAGAAAGAACAGAAAGAATCAGAATGATATTTGAAGGAACTTTTTCAGAAACCCTAAAATCGAAATTGAACGATTTTGAAAAGGAAATTTGGGGAAAACCTTTAAAATATCAAGTAAAGTCCAGACATATCACAGATCTTAGAAAATAACCAAGTACAGAACCTCAGACGGCTTAGAGTTGCAGAGAAAACCCTAGAAATGAGAAAGGTCTTGAGGAGAGTCAGATCCTGAGTCGAAAAGACTCAT
>NW_017696749.1:0-3175 GCF_001879085.1 Nicotiana attenuata
CACCCCTACCAACCCTGCTGATGGTGACTTGCCCCCAAAACGCAGCCTTCAAAGCTTCCAGTATCAGAGTGGGCAGAGGCACCCGCACTACCATTGAGATAGATGATGAGGAGGACGATCCGGTCCCTATGGCACCATCTAGGCGGTCTGTAGACAGTGCTGGACCCTCTTGGCGCTCTCATTCTGGAGCAGACCTATCTCGCTCACAGTCCTCCCGGCCTATGTTGCGCTCCTTGGAGGACGAGGTCGCGGATCTTCGCACCTCGGTGGATGGTCTACACACACGGCTGGACGCCATGTCACAGAGGCAAGCTAGATCTGAGAGCAAGTTTATGGCTTGGCTGCGTGCGTTGGGGAGGGCCTGCCATGTCGACCCCAGTACCGTCTCCGACTCAGATTGAGTTTCAGGGAAGTTTTCTCACCCTTCTGTTCTTTACTATATTTTGATGACATGGGGACATGCCATTGTTTTAAGTGTGGGGTGGGAGACTTGCTCTGACTGTGTATGGTAATGTATATAGATGTATATTGTTGTGCTGTATCATTAGAGTAATATGTTGTATATGTGTGAGTTGTTATATTAGGATTAGCTAAATTGGCCCAACGACGGACACTTCTTGATGGGGTTCTTGAGGGTCTAAGTCAGTAATATGTTGTAGAGGACTTTTCCTGATGACGGACTAGGTGGACAATACTCTTGAGGGAAGTAGTCCATGTAGGGTTTTTATTTTATTTTATTTTCTTCTTTTAGGTAGTGTAGTACCTCCCCCTTGGTTTTTCTTTTGACCACGGTTCTTTTCCAAGGGTTTTTCTTGAACCGGGTTAGGTAGATTTTTCTTTTTGAAGTTTAAGAATAAATGGGTGAAGGTCAGAATGTAACCCCAAATGTGTACACTTGTATAGAAAAGAACTTGAGTGTGTGACATCTAAGCTTGTTTGTGGACTCATAATATATGCCTTAATTTTGCACATCTTGTCTTGCTTGAACACTCGTATGATTGTGTTGATGAACTGATTCGGAATGAGTTACATGCTAAGTGTGTGTGAGCTGTTACTTGCATCTTATGTTTGCATATGATACCTAGAACTTGCCCTGTGTGTGTGCAAAGCGAAATAGAAGTTGTTCGGTTTTAGAGATGATTGAGGCATTTCTTTGTGTGACCCTTTATACTCGGAAATCCACCTGTGCATATTACCA
Source organism: Nicotiana attenuata (assembly GCF_001879085.1). Taxonomy (NCBI): domain Eukaryota; kingdom Viridiplantae; phylum Streptophyta; class Magnoliopsida; order Solanales; family Solanaceae; genus Nicotiana; species Nicotiana attenuata. Next base: position 1,199 of record NW_017696749.1, read on the forward strand.
TAGTTAACCCCTTTGAGCCTGAAGCCTTTTCTTTGATAACTCTATAATGATCTAAAATGTGGTGTTTAAATACGCTAATTGAACTTTTCCCTCCTAGAAGCACTTGAAGCACTAAAGTATATACAAAAGTCAAAGTGTGGGGTGGGGAGAAAGAAAGAAAAAAAAAAGGAAAAAAAAAATCAAGGAAGAAGGTCTGATTGGTGAACTGGCAGTTACAATAAATCTGAAAAAAAAAAGAAAAAAAAAAAGAGAAAAGAGAAAAAGAAAAGGAGCCAGTTGTACCTAACGAGAAGTGGGGTGGAGCAAGTGAAATAAAATGTGGAGAAACAAGTGGGTTGATCATGAAAGCAAAATAAAAGGAAGTATGTATTAAAAGTGCTTAGGGAGGTTAGTCACTATTTCCAAATATATCCTACCCGTCCCTTAGCCTACATTACAATCGAATAAAGACCTCTTGATCTTTGACTGAATGGCTCGATTAGTGGAGTATTACACTAGGGGCAAGCGTATGGTGTATCTGTGTGGCATGTGAATGCTCTTTGCTGAGAGTGAGGGAATTGTGTTTATATATGGTTCCTCGTTGTTGAATTTTATTGTGTGTGGAACTACTCTCAAATCGTGTTTATGTGAGGGCATGTGACTCAGGAAGAAAAAGTGAATCTTCATTTCAGTTAGAGTAATTAAAGTGAGCACAAGTGTGTCATGGCATGAGAGTCTGCAATTGAGTTATGGTTGTGCACTGCTTAGGTCGGTCTTTGATAATATCAGGTGTGACATAAATTGGGGCAATACATTGCACAGTTAGATATAGAAGTGTGGTTTAGCTTGCTCGAGGACGAGCAAAGGTTTAAGTGTGGGGTGTTGATAATAGGTGAATTCGACTATAATCACGCACCAAATAATCACCTTCTTGTGAACTTTTAATGTGGAAAAATGACAACAAAATGCTCTTATTAGTGCTTTTCATGATTTGCAGGTGATATAGGTGTAAGGAAGGCTAAGGAGCGGTTTTGGAGTCAACTATTGATGAAAAAAGGCCAATTGTTGAATTTCCCAAGTATCCCATTCAAAACAGGCCAAAATTTCCGAGTACAAGTTCCACCGCGGTTCTACCGCGACCGCGGTGAAACCGCGGTGGAAGACAGTTTCTGAAAGTTGAAGATTCCGCGAGGGCGTTTGGCCGCGGTTCTACCGCGACCGCGGTAGAACCGCGGTGGGCACAGTAAACTTCAGGGACTTAAGTGTAAAGCACGAGATTTTTAGACCTAAACCCTATTTAAAATACTAGACTTCGCCCAAGAGAGGCATGTATTGATTTTTTAGGTTTCTTAGCAAGGAAAACAATTGGGAGCAAGTACTCTAAACATCTTTCTTCCTTTCTTTTGATTTTTATGATGAATTCAACTGTAGTTTATTCTTCCATATCTATGAGTAGCTAAATTCCTTGTCTAAGGCTTTGATGGAACCTATTGGGTGATGAACTTCTTGTTTATGTGAATACAAATTGCTAGTTTAATCTTTATTTGTTAAACTTCGTGTTCGTTGTAGTTAATTGACAGGATCCTCAATTAGCTGTACCTATTTAGTGTGCATAACTTGGAAAAGAGTGCATATTTAGGGTATTGTTGAACAACACCACTCCTAGATTATTAGAGGAATCTATAATTGCGGGTTTAAAGGCGGGATTAGGAATAACGAAGTCTTGGGTGCAATCTAAATTGAATTGTGCTAAATAAAGCAAGCTAGTGTATCTCGGGAGAGTGCAATAGTAGATTACTGTGATTACTCGGGAGAGATTTGCGGTAAGATTAGCGTTCAAGATTGATAGAGATGAGTGGGTAAATTTGTATGAGCATAAACAGGAGGGATTCCATCAATAGGGGAAATCATTGCCTTAGCTTTGTCCCATAATTGTTTACAACCTTATTAATTTAGTTACAGCCATTTAGTTACTTGTCAAGCTAGTTGTTAAAGAAT
>NW_017696750.1:0-3175 GCF_001879085.1 Nicotiana attenuata
AAATAACCTTTCCTTTTTAATTCCAAACGACCTTACCCTAACCCTCATTTCTCTCAGACAGCCGCCCCCAAACTCTCTCCTTCTCTCAAACTGCTCCCTAGCACTCGAAACCCTAATCGCCTCCGCCGTCTTCTCCGAGCATCTCATCGGAGTCCATGGCCTTCTCCGGCCATGGACATCCTGTGCTTACCTTCCTTTCCCCCAAACCGTGGTTGTTCGAGATTTCGAGGCCTGACCTCGATAAAGTCCGTTCAGATTCGTTGTAGATCTGTGGTTCTATGTCTTCTCCGGCCATGTCCCGGTGTGTTCGAGCTTTAAGAGCCTAGCTATGGCTCAGATCTGTTCGAGACCAGACCCTTTCCACGCCTTCTCATTTCTAGGGTTTCTCAGAAACCCTAAACTATTCGAGGTTCTTTCTTTGTTTATTTTCCTAGATCTGTGTTGAACCTATGCTATATTTGACGTTTTGAGTGTTTTCCCCAAATTTCCTTTTCAAAATCGTTGGTTTTTCAAAATTTGGGTTTCTGAAAGTCTTTCGATTCTTGTTGTTCTTTTCTTTTAGATGTTTGTCTGTATTATGCTCGTATGTTTTCCTCTCTATTACGCATGTATTGTCTTTCTACTTTTATATGTATGCTCACGTGATTAGTCTGTTTTTCTCACTCTTCTACCATGCATATTTACTATTGAGTTTCTTGATGTTTTGCTTTCCTGAACTATGTTCGTGTTCTTGTTAAGCATGTTTTCTTAAATGCCAAAGTTTTTCTGAGCATGTTCTTCATGCCTTAAAGTGGTTTCCTTTCTTTGATTGTTTCAAGCCCGCTATCGTATTTGCCTGATTCTCATGAGACTCCTTGAGTCTGTTCATTTGCCTTCTCGTTTCTGTGTTTGATTCGATGGGGAAACCCTAGAATTTGGGGGGTTTTCTTGGTAAATTGAATTAGGGTTCCACTTTGGGGACCCTGTACCTTCAGACTCACTATGAGTCTCCGGTTGAACTCGTATTCTTTTGTTACGATTCTAAACACTTCAATGTTAAACTCTTCTGTATGAATTGTTTGCTTTATATGCAAGAAGCTCCTCTTCCAAGGTTTTTGGTGATTCCTTGATTGATTTTGGATCCCTTTGATAGGGTCTTGATTGATTGCCACTGATTTTCTTTGGTTAAGCCCTCTTTACCAATTTCTGGTTTGGTTCATTCGATTTAAACTTAGTACTTTGATTTTGTTAATTGTTTGATTGATTCCCTTTCCTTTCTCTTTACAAATCAAGTACTATTGAAACATTTCCTTAAATATACCTCTTGTATTTTCCCTTCTTATGCTACTGTGAAGGATTTTATTCAAAATTCCTTTCCTTTTTTACACTTTTCCGTTTGAAATTAAATCCCTTGACTAAAGGGAGAATATTTGAGACTGATTTTTTTTAAAAGGGTTTTCTTATCCTTTGTTTACTTCTCTACACTATAAAAGAGGCTACCCTTCTACACTTTTACACACGAACACAGAATACCATCTGAGTTCACAATTCCCTTTCACTTAAATTCTCTCTTTCTGATACTCACACTGCTGTGGACTTTGCTCGCTTTCTTCTGCATTCTTTACTTCTATACCGGTATGTTTCAATTAGTTTATACGCCCCAAGAACAATGTGTTTAATTCTGTCCACATGTTTTCTAGCATATTATAACGTGTTTCCCCTTCTCTTACAGTCCAGCATTTAAATAATTTGTGCAGTTGTTTGTTGTGAATATGATGCTTTATGAATTCCCTCACCCCTTTTACCCCTTTGTATGTGAGTTTATTGTTCAGGGCATAGCAGCACCCAATATTGCTGTCTATGATCCTGAACTGGGTTCATTGAACTCCTTAACTCAATCAATTCCCACTTCCTATTCTCCCCATTATGTGCTTGAGCCTTTACTTAGGTCTGATAATGTCCTAATCACTATCCAGACCTTTGTCTGACCATCAAAAGGTCTGCTCCTAACTTGTTCATCAAGCAAGTGGTCAGGGGTGTGCCAGCCTACCTTATGGCTAGGTATGACCACCACCTGTCATGGCCCCCTAATTCCCTTTCACTTTGCACTTACTCCTAGCTATAAGTTCTTCCCCTCTCTTGCAAGCCATGCTTTGGGACCCCTGAGCTCCCTCTGAACTTGGATGCCTGAGGGCTGGCTATTCCACACTGCACCATCCTGTTCATAATGGCATCCTGGGTGTAAGCAATGCCTGGAATCCTTGAGGTTCCTTGAAACTTTGAAACACCCTGGATAATGAGAAGGCTTTGGAGATCTGGACCCCGGAGTTGGTTAAATACATATATTTGGACATTAAGATTGAATTAGGCTGCTTGGATCTAGCTGTTAGTTTTTGATGTATTTTTATTATTTTAGTTGATTCATTGGGTTGTAATAACTTGTATAGAACTCGGGGAATCTAGTAAAAGGGTGTGGGAGGGGTTTTACTTTCTTGCATCAATAAAGGGTAGATATCATGACTTTAGGACTTTAATTTTTTCACTAGGAATACTGTACATAAGATGGTTCGATGTTTCTGATTCAAGTCACCTAGATACCATGCCTATAGGGTTTAACGTTTAATTATGATATAAGTCATCTAGAAATCCTGCCTATAGGACCTTAACGTTCATGTAATCAGTGCATATAGAAATCATGCCTATAGGGAATGCATATGCATTAGGCAAACTGTAGGGTAATTAAATAATTACCTCTTCTTACCAGTTCTTAACAGACTTTTTAAAATCATATATAGATATCATAGGATTCTGCATCAAGTTCGTCCGATTCTTCTTAAGCAATAACAATCTGTTAACTGGTCTCTAATGTCTTAATGTTTTCAGCCTCAATCTTTTGACAAAACTCTTTTGAATCAGTATACATTTGAGTTTTTCAAATCAGCACCTCTTCTGAAATGGTTTCTTTCTAAAATTCTGCCTAAACATTTTCCAACTCAGTTTTGGTCTTCCTGAAATTGTCTTTAAAACACTTCTGCAGTTTACTCTTTCCTTAAGTATTTCTGACTCTGGAACTCCTTTTATGGTTTATACTCATGATTCTCTTAAAACTTATTTCTAAACTGACTGCAGTCTGTACTTTCCGGCATTAGACTACTTTTATAGAACCAGTACTTTCTAAATCACTCGCTTAAAATAC
>NW_017696751.1:0-3175 GCF_001879085.1 Nicotiana attenuata
AAAAACTTTTACCCCGTTTTTACAAAAATTTCCCCAAAATTTCCGTAAAACGAACCCCAAAACTTTCCCCCAAAGAAACCCAAAAACTTACCCAAACTTTTAAAAACCCAAATTTTCCCCCAAAAAAAACTTTACTAAACCCAAATTTACCAAAAAACTTTTTCCCAAAAAGCCCCGTTTTAAAAAACTTTTTCGTTTTAAAAAAAACGTACCCTTTTTCCCCGTAAAAAAACTTTAACCCGGTTACCCTTTTTAACCGTAACTACCCTAAAAAAAAAACCCCCCTACCCTAAAAAAACCCCTAACCGACCCCTAAAAAACAGTTACCCCAAAAAAAAATTTTTTTACCTAACAAAACCAAATTCCCCCAAAACTAAGACCACTTAAAAGGGTAAGACCCGTAATTTCGCTAAACCCACTTTCCCGGGAAAATTTTTCCTAACTTCCTTTGAACCCCCCCTAGGGACTTACCAAAAAATACCCTTCAACCCCTAACTTCCAAGCCCGGAAAACTTAGTCCCAAAAACTAATCCAAAACTTTCGCCAAACTTCCAAAGCCCAATTTTACCTACTACCTGGAACCCTCCAAAAAACCCACTTCCCGAATCCAACGCTCCCTAAGTACCACAAAATCCAACCTCCCGAACGCTAACCGAACCATCGGAACTACACATCCGAGCCCTCTAACCCATAAACGTCAACATCCGGTTGACTTTTTCCAAACTTAATACTTTCCTTTAAAAAGAGACCCAAAGTGTCCTCAAAACCCTCTCCAAAAACCCAACCCCGGAATTCAAATCCAACCAACCCAATGACCTCAAAACACAGATGAACAAAGCATTAAGAGGACCGGAACTCATGAGACGACCGGCCGGTCGGCACATCCTCCCCAACTAAAACAAACGTTCGTTCTCGAACGAGTCAAGAAACATACCTGAAGCCTCAAATAGGTGAGGATCTCTGCTCCACATCTCCCGCTCGGTCTCCCAGGTAGCCTCCCCCACGGGCCGACCTCTCCACTGCACTTTCACTGAAGCTATATCTTTTGACCTCAACTTCCGAACCTGACACTCCAAAATAGCTGTTGGCTCCACATCATAAGTCAAATCAGCCTCTAACTGAACCGTGCTGAAATCAGAACATGAGACGGATCTCCAGTATACATCCGGAGCATAGAAACATGGAAAACCGGATGCACACTCGACAAGCTGGGTGCCAAAGCAAGCTCATAAGCCACCTCCCCGATCCTTCGAAGTACTTCAAAAGGCCCAATGAACCGCGGACTCAACTTCCCTTTCTTTCCGAATCTCATAACACCCTTCGTGGGCTAAACCTTCAACAGGACCTTCTCACCAACCATGTAGAACACATCTCGAACCTTCCTGTCAGCATAACTCTTTTGCCTCGACTGCACTGTACGAAGTCTCTCCTGAATTACCTTCTCTTTATCTAAAGCATCCTAAACCAAATCTGTCCCCAAAAGCCTAGTTTCACCGGGCTCGAACCAACCAACTGGAGATCTACACCGCCTCCCGTACAAAGCCTCATATGGAGCCATCTGGATACTCGATTGGTAGCTGTTGTTGTAAGCAAACTCTACAAGTGGTAGAAACTGATCCCATGACCCTCCGAAATCAATAACACAAGCGCGTAGCATATCCTCCAATATCTGAATAGTGCGCTCGGACTGCCCGTCCGTCTGAGGGTGAAAGGCTGTACTCAACTGTACCTAAGTACCCAACTCTCACTGAACAGACTTCCAAAACTAGGAAGTAAACTTAGTGCCCCGATCTGAAATGATGGAAACTGGGACACCATGCAACCGAACAATCTCCCGAATATATATCTCTGCCAACTGCTCTGAAGAATAAGTAGTATAGATAGGAATGAAGTGCGCGGACTTGGTCAGCCTATCCACAATCACCCAAATAGCATCGAACTTCTTCAAAGTCCGAGGGAGTCCAACTACAAAATCCATAGTGATCCGCTCCCACTTCCACTCTGGAATATCCATCCTCTGAAGCAAGCCACCCGGTCTCTGATGCTCAGATTTCACCTGCTGGCAATTGAGATACCGAGCTACAAATCCCACAATATCCTTCTTCATTCTCCACCACCAGTAATATTGTCTCAGATCTTGATACATCTTCGCGGCTCCTGGATGAATAGAATACCGCGAGCTATGGGCCTCCTCCAGAATCAACTCCCGAAGCCCATCCACATTGGGCACACAAATCCAGCCCTGCATCCTCAATACCCCATCATCTCCAATGGTCACATCTCTGGCATCTTCATGCTGAACTCCATCTCTAAGGACGAGCAAATGTGGATCATCATACTGGCGCTCTCTGATGCGCTCATATAGGGAAGACCGAGAAACCACACAAGCCAACACCCGACTAGGCTCTGAAATATCCAACCTTACGAACCGGTTGGCTAAAGCCTGAACATCAACCGCAAGAGGTCTCTCCCCAACTGGAATATATACCAAACTCCCCATACTCACCATCTTTCGGCTCAAAGCATCGGCCACCACATTGGCCTTCCCCGGATGGTACAATATGGTGATGTCATAATCCTTAAGCAACTCCAACCACCTCCGCTGACTCAAATTAAGATCCTTTTGCTTGAACAAATGCTGAAGACTGCGATGATCAGTGTATACCTCACAAGATACGCCATACAAGTAATGCCTCCAAATCTTCAACGCGTGAACTATGACAGCCAACTCCAAATCATAAACGGGGTAGTTCTTCTCATGGGGCTTCAACTGTCGAGAAGCATAAGCAATAACTCTACCCTCCTGCATTAACACACAACCAATCCCTACTCTCGAAGCATCACAATACAAGGTATATGAACCTAAAGCTGATGGCTAAACCAATACTGGCGCTGTGGTCAAAGCTGTCTTGAGCTTCTGAAAGCTCTCCTCACACTCGTCCGACCATACAAATGAAACACCCTTCTGAGTCAACTTGGTTAAGGGCGATGCGATAGATGAGAATCCCTGAACAAACCGGCGATAATAGCCTGCCAAACCAAGAAAGCTATAAATTTTTAGTGGCTGAGGATGGTCTAGGCCAACTCTGCACCACCTCTATCTCTTTGGATCAACCTGAATCCCTCACTGGACACCACGTGCCCCAAGAATGCCACTGAACTGAGCCAAAACTCA
>NW_017696752.1:0-3175 GCF_001879085.1 Nicotiana attenuata
AGAAGAACGGTAAGTGGCGAGTCTGTGTAGATTACACAGACCTTAATAAAGCCTGTCCTAAAAGATTCCTTTCCTTTACCGCACATAGATCAGTTAATTGATGCTACTGCAGGGCATGAGCTATTAAGTTTTTTTAGATGCATATTCAGGCTATAATCAAATCAAGATGGATCCAGGAGATGAAGTAAAAAACTTCTTTTATAACAGACAGGGGGACTTACTGTTACAAGGTAATGCCCTTCGGTCTTAAGAATGCAGGTGCAACGTATCAAAGGTTGGTCACCCAAATGTTTCAAGAACATTTAGGTAAAACCATGGAAGTATATATAGATGATATACTAGTTAAGACTCAACATTCAGAAGATCATATATCGCACCTATCTGATACGTTTAAAATTTTACGAAAATATAATATGAAGTTGAATCCAGAAAAATGTGCATTTGGTGTGGCATCAGGAAAATTTTTAGGTTTTCTTGTTTCTAACCGTGGTATTGAAGTGAATCCTGCACAGATTAAGGCCATTGAAGAAATTCCTGATATACTTTCCAACAAGAAAGAGGTTCAAAGACTAACAGGAAGAATCACAGCTTTGGGAAGGTTCATTTCTAAATCATCGGAAAAATGTTTTAAATTCTTCTCGGCTCTTAAGAAGCAGGATCATTTTGAATGGGATGAGGAGTATCAACAAGCACTTAGGGATTTGAAAATATACTTGTCAAATCCACCTTTGCTAGCAAAACCCAAGGTTGGGGAGAAACTTTTCATCTACCTTGTTGTTTCAGAAGTTGCGGTAAGCGCGGTTTTGGTTCGAGAAGAGCAGGGTAAACAATCTCCTATCTATTATGTTAGTAAATCTTTGTTAGATGCAGAGATACGGTATCCACAATTGGAAAAATTAGCACTTGCTCTAATCATGGCATCTAGGAAGTTAAGACCATACTTTCAATGTCATCCCATTGTTGTAGTGACTGCATACCCCCTACGTAATATATTACATAAACATGAATTGTCAGGAAGGTTAGCTAAATGGGCCATAGAGCTAAGTGAATATGAAATCACGTACTTACCTAGAACAGCAATAAAATCACAGATATTAGCTGATTTCGTGGCTGACTTTAGCCAAGGGATGCAACTAGAAGCAGAAAAAGAAGTACAAGTACTTAATGGGGCTAATCCAGGAACATGGACCTTATTTACTGATGGCTCATATAACGTAAAAGGTGCAGGATTAGGAATTGTTTTAGTACCACCTATGGGTGAAACTATTAGGCAAGCTATTAAATGTCATTCCGTAACTAACAATGAAGCGGAGTATGAAGCTGTGATTGCAGGTTTAGAATTGGCACGAGAACTTGGTATAAATCAAGTAGTGATCAAAAGTGACTCGCAGCTCGTGGTTAATCAAATTCTGGGGACTTACACAGCTAGGGAAGCAAGGATGCAACAGTACTTGGAAAAGGTACGGGAACTGATAAAGCAATTCCAAACTTGGAAGGTCATACAGATATCGAGGGATGAAAAAATGTGAAGCAGATGCCTTAGCTAATCTCGCATCCGCAGTTGATGTGGCAAAAGATGCAAATGCTTCAGTTATACATTTATTTCATTTAGTTCTCGAACCAGATAAGAATGAGGTAAATTTTAATAATTTAACTTGGGATTGGAGAAATGAAATTGTTGCTTTTTTACAGTATGGTACTGTCCCTAATGACAAGAAGCAAGCGCATGCACTTCGAAAAAAGGCTGCTCGTTACTGTTTAAAATAAGGGAATCTTTATCGTAAGATGTTCGGTGGTCCATTAGAAAGATGCCTCGGACCTTCTCAAACAGAGTATGTAATGAGGGAAATACATGAGGGGCATTGCGGGAATCACGCAGGAGGAAGATCACTAGTAAGAACCTTGATTAGAGCTGGATATTACTAGCCTAAAATGGAGGAAGAAGCGGAAAGTTTTGTAGCTAAATATGATAAATGTCAAAGGTACGGTAACAACATGCATAGACCTGCGGAGTTGTTACATCCGGTCATATCACCATGGCCATTCATGAAGTGGGGAATGGATATCGTGGGTCCATTACCACAACCAAAAAGACAGGTAAAATTTTTGCTCGTACTTACTGATTACTTCACTAAATGGGTAGAGGCAGGAGCATTTAAACAGGTACGAGAAAAGGAGGTCAAAGATTTCATTTAGCGTAATATCATCTGCCGATTTGGTGTACCAAAGGAGATTGTATGCGACAATGGCCCTCAATTTATCGGATCTCAAGTCACAGAGTTTTTTGATAGCTGGCAAATTAAGAGAATCACATCTACACCTTATCACCCAGTAGGCAATGGGCAAGCAGAATCAACGAACAAAGTCATAATCAACAATTTGAAGAAACGTTTAGAGGAATCAAAGGGTAATTGGCCTGAAGTGTTACCCGGAGTGTTATGGGCATATCGCACGACAACAAAGACGAGCACAGGTGAAACTCCTTTCTCTTTAGTTTATGGAGCTGAAGCATTAATACCAGTTGAAATAGGAGAACCGAGTACAAGATTCTCACAAGCAACACAAGAGTCTAATGATGAAGAGATGCGGGTCAATTTGGATCTACTGGAAGGCAAGAGAGAAGCCGCATTAATGAGAATGGCAGCACAAAAGCAGGTGATCGGACGATATTACAACAGGAAAGCACGACTGCGATACTTCAAAACTGGGGACTTCGTGCTTAAAAAAGTTTTTCAATCTACAAAGGCGGCCAACGCGGGTAAACTAAGTCCAACCTGGGAAGGACCCTACAGAGTTCGAGATATTGCAGGAAAAAGAGCATACGAGTTGGAAACAATGGACGGGAAGGTGCTTCCTTCGCATTGGAATGCAATTCATTAAAAGAGATATTACTTCTAAGGAAAAACCCACGGTCAGGTATCACCATGTTAAATTATATTTGTTTTTGAATTGTTAAAATTTTACTAACGATTTTAGATGATAGGCAAAACGCTAACCCGTACTAAATGATGAGTCACGACCTGTAAGGCAAAATGGAATAAACTAAAATTCCTGGCCCAGGGTTACAATTATTCTGATAGAAATTTAAAAGGGTTAAGCAGTCTTCATCTATAATCATACCTTCGAGTCCCGTATGTATTTCCTTTTCAGGTAAAAGGACCAAATGAGGGAAACT
>NW_017696753.1:0-3175 GCF_001879085.1 Nicotiana attenuata
AGTTGAACAAAACACCGGCGCAAATTTCTATCCTGGCTTTGCTAAAGAGTTCCGATGCACACAAGAATGCCTTGTTAAGAGTGCTGAGTGAGGCATATGTACCAAGCAATATCACTGGAGGAGAAATGGCAAACATGGTGGGTCAGGTATTGGAAAGTCACAAAATCACTTTTCATGAAGATGAGCTACCACCAGAAGGGTTGAGTCACAACAAGGCGTTGCACATCACTGTGCAGTGCGAAGATTATTTTATCACCACAATCCTGATTGATGGAGGGTCCAGCCTCAACATTTGTCCATTGGTAACTCTCAGAACGTTGGGAAAGAGCCTGCATGAGATCAAGGATGGAGCCATCAACGTCAAAGCTTTCGACGGTTCCCAATGGTCCATTATTGGGGAAATTAGCTTATGTCTGCAAATGGGGCCTACTTGGTTTGATGTTGATTTTCATGTGATAGACGTGCCCGCATCTTACAACTTGCTTCTGGGGCGACCTTGGATTCATGTCGCTGGCGTCGTAGCGTCAACCCTACATCAGGCAGTGAAGTTTGAATGGAATCACCAAGAGGTGATTATTCACGGCGACGGTAGCAATCCCATATACGGTCGCCAGACCATCCCAGCAATCGGAGGAAGGAGGAAGATAGGTGGGGAGACCTATCATCACATCGAGCGAGTCAACGCCGTTGATAAGGACAAGTGGTGGGACGACAAAATTGAAAGCATATTGAACTTGAGCGGGTATGAACCTGGCAAGGGACTTGGCAAGAATCTCCAAGGAATCGCTAAGCCCATCAAGCTCAAGAAACACGGCACCACCTTCGGATTGGGATATGAGTATACCTGGAAGGAATTCAATGAATGGTCACCACCCTGGCGCGGTCCTTACTATCCGTTGGAACAACCAATACATCGCTTAGAGCAGACTTTCCAGCCACCCGATGTTATATATGGGTCAGAAGAAGAGGAAGCACTAGCAGCAATGAGGAACTTGTTCCTAGAAGATGATGACATGGATTGCTGTGTTATTTTCGAGGAGGAGGGGGAGGAAGGCCCTTCCATACAGGCTGTAAGCAGAGGAGCATGCCTTAACAACTAGACCGTCAGAACCACCAGAGCCCGGCGTGCCTCGGGGTAGCAAGGCTGAACAAGCACCATGCATTATTTTATTTTACTAGCTTACTTCCCTTCTAACGCATTTTATTTTTTGCAAGAAAGAGCTCCGATGTTTAAAACATTTATGGAATTTATCAAAAGCAATTCGGTTTTCTTATAAATCTTACTCCTATTTTTTCTCTCATTACTTTACTTATACAGCATTACTATTACTTATCTTGATGAACCGATGACTGTGACTTGCAACGAGACAACGTAAAAAACGGACATAGATTCAGAGGAGGATGATATACCGGAAGAAATTGTTAAAGAAGTTGAGAATTTTGAGAATAGACCTAAGTCCAACCTGGACGAGGCTGAAATCATCAACCTAGGAGATGCAGGAAACATCAAAGAAACACGAATCAGCGTTCATTTGTGACCATCAGGGAAGAAAGAATATACAGAGTTTCTAAGAGAGTATGAATACATATTTGCCTGGTCATACGACGACATAACTGGTCTGAGACATCTATTGTGGCTCACAAATTGCCGACTGATCCAACCTGTCCGCCAGTAAAGCAGAAGCTCAGAAAGTTCAAGCCAGATATGAGTTTGAAAATCAAGGAAGATCATAGATACGAAAGTTTCCCTACAAAGGGGGCTGGCTTCAACAACCCATAAGGGACGGCTTGCCAAGCTACACAAACAGTTAATTTGCCTTTAGTCGCAAAAGTTTTCCTACAAAGGGGCTGGCTTCAACAACCCATAAGGGGCGGTTTGCCAAGCTACACAACTCAGAAAACTTTTGTACTATAACCAACGTTAGCTGTTTATAACTCAGAAAACTTTCGTACTTACAATAAGCTAACTTTCTTAGAGTATCCTTACTCTATTTTCATATATGGACCGGTCTTTCCATCCATTCGAAAGAAAGAACAAGAGGGAAATTTAGAAAGCACTCATATGTAATATATCACAAGAAGTTTTACAAAGGTTACAAGATGATTGCAAGATGATCTTCCAACTACTACAAGACCTCCTTTATATAGGGCTAGGAGGTTATTACAAGACAAACTTACATGATAAAATAAACCTATCTTACATGGCAAACTTATCTTACAAGTGGGTCCTTCTAAGCATGTGAAGGACTTTAGGCAAAACAACTAAAAAACACCTGAAAACATGTGAAAGGGGTGAAATATACATGGTGTAGCATGTGAAAGTATGTGGGAGCATGTGACGCCATGTGAAAGTATGGTGTTGCATGTGATGAAGCATGTGGAGGCATGTGGAAGCATGTGAAAACAAGTTGAAGTGGGGCCCGGATAATATGAAAAGATGTGGAAATTTGTCTTGGCTTGGGTAGGATATTTTTGAGAGTTTTTTAGTGGCTAATCTAGGATTATGGTGGGATTAGCAGGGATTTAGGTAATTATTCTTCATTGATTCTAGGGTTGTCTTCTAGGCATCTTTTCAAAGACCTTGTGTAGTAACGCCTGGAATTTGACGGTCCTTCTTCGCGGTGCTCTTTCTCTTTTGGATTGAGAGATGTAATCCGCAACCTTAACCTGGAAATGTCTTGAGTGATCTTTTCTCGGATGACTTCGTATGGGGTTTGATATTCTTTTGTTGCTGCCCGGACTCTTTCCCAGTGAGGATGATTGCTTGTATAATTCCAGCTTGCCCAATCTTTTGGCCATATCTCTTTCGGAATGCACCTATTTTGCTGAAAAAGAATTCTTTGTGCCTCGCTATATTCTTCCTCCATTGATAAAATGGATACGGGAAATTTCCACCAGAATGATGCCTCTGCTTGTGCTTGGAGTTTTCCATTAATAATCTTTACTGGCCTATGAAACATGAATACCTTTGCTGTGTAGGAATCATTGAAACATTTCATCCAGTATCTTCTAGGTTTGAACCATAGCAAAAATATTTTAAGAGCTGGTGCAATGTTATCGAAATCCTTAAAGATGTTGCATTTGAATTCCATGAAAATATAATATTGATGGCATAGGTACCAGAAAAACCATAATAGTTCTTGTGGAAAATCCTTGGCTTGAGCTATGAATATAT
>NW_017696754.1:0-3174 GCF_001879085.1 Nicotiana attenuata
CTCCTCTCCTCTTCCTCTATCCATATCCAGCCCCAGTTTCCCTCGAATCCTACTCAAACACTTCGAATCTTGAATCGAAGTTTTTCCGGCCATGACCCAAAGTAACCCAATCACCACCAAATTAACACCGTACAATCGCCGTGACATCCTCTATCAGACCCCCCCGGTTCCATCCCTCGAACATGGCCGGAACTTCTCGAATATTAGTCCGAAGTTTTCCGGCCAAAACCCTAGTTGTACCAAATCACTTCAAATTGATACCACATGGTCCCCGGGCTTCCCTCATGAAGAATTCACTGTCAATAGCGCTCCAATTCCATCGGAATCGTCCGAACATGAATATGACTGGTGGTCTTCTTAATTGTTTCACTTCATATCGGGTTCAAACCAGTTGTATCTAATCTTCTTCTTGTCTCATCTAATCTCTTCCTCTTGATTCTGTGTTGCCTTCATGTTCGTTAAGTTGTGATTGATTGTTATTTGCTTGTTTCTCTTAGTTTTTAGGTGTTTAATTGTTACTAGTTTCTATTGACAGCATGTTCCAGTTTAAGTTTGTTTGTTTTTGACTTTTTATGGTATTAGTTTTCAATTAGGGGGTCTAGTGGTTCAAAGTTGATTTGAGTCTTGAAACTGGAATTGTTTGATTGTCATTTGAGCTGTAGTTTGGTTAGTTTAATAATATGATCAGTCTTTTATAATTAATTCTGTCTCGATCATAGATAAATCCAGAATTTAGTAGTGGTTTAGTGCCTTTTTGGTTTGATATTAACTGGTTGTAGTGAATTCAGATTCGTTTAGTTAGATTAATCAGTAGTTGGGGTTAGTATTACTTTAGTTCAGTGCTCAGATTCAATTGGCTTTTATAATTAGGCAAATTGGGCTGTAGTTGGTAGTTTTAATTAGGGTAAAAAGAGTGGGAGTGGGGTTAAAGCAATTTGGTGATTTCAGGGATAAGGTAAGGGCAGTAAGGGTAATTCACCAAAGGAATCTGATGGTAACTGAATTTAGAAGCTACTAGAAGCACCTAGAAGGGGTCGAAATGGAATTTCAGTAACTTTTAGTGTATTAACTTGTGACACAAGTCAGAAAACAAGGGACTAAATGAGTAAATAAGTGGGACTAATATGTAAAACTAAAATCTGAAGCTGCACCTCATATGTGCCTATAAAAGGGCAATGCCTTTGCCTTGAATCACAAGTTTTCAGCTCCAAAATTTCCCCCCAAAAGGTGCTCTCTAAGTCTCAGATCTGATTTTGAAATTCAACATTCAAAAACCCAAAAACAATAGAAAACCTCGAGAAAAACCAAAAAAAAAATTTCAGAAATACTCTTCCATTGAAAATTTCCAGTTAGTTTTGAATCTTAACTTTTGAATTGCATCATTTCGCCTAATAGTCTGTTTGCTGATACATTCTGGTGGTGCCTGGGTGTATCTCGAGTGGGTTTGGGTCCAATTGAGGCTATTTTAGGCTTGTTTTGTGATTGTTGGTTTCAGAAGTTGTCCTGGGATTAGTTCTTAGTCTGTTTGGGTGTCTGCAAGTGTATTTGGTTTACTATTGGTGCTACTCTTCTTTGAAAACTGTTCTGGGCGGCTCATTCTGTTTCCTGGGCTGTTTTGATCATCAATTTGCTGCTGCTGACTCTCATTCTTCTTGTTCCATTTTTAAATCCAGGTACATTTTTCTGTAACCATGCTGGTTGTGAAATAGATTGGAGAAAAATGAATTGAAATGAAGATGTTGAAGCATGAGATATATTTCAGCTTATTGGAATAATTTGTTCACTTGCTATGGTTTCCTGATTACTCTATGTTTGTAGTTGATTCGTAACTAGTGTTAGAGATGATTTATGTGCTAGCTTCATTTCACCCCCTCCCTGATTCCTTCAAGTGTTAAGTGTTCAAGTCCATTGAAGAGCTGTAAAATATTTAATGCTGGTAGTATAGCTTGATCTGCAATCCTTAGTAGTTAAAGATAGTATTTGATTCGAGATTCATCTGGTTCTATCACTGATTCAGTGTGTGAACTGGATATTTCTCTAATAGTTTGGCCAAGTAGTAATAATTGAACTTATGTTGTTCCTATAACTTAAGCTGTAATGACTCATTTCAAGTGCTTTTTTCATAGTTTTTCCACCATGCTTTAAAGGTTAGTTTAGATTTCAGATTTGGAATATCGCATAATCCAGAAATGCCATAGGATTGATATGTATGTCCATGCTAGTTTTAATTTTGAGAACACCTGACTAGAATTTATGTATCTTCGAATAGCTTTCAGCACACCTGGGTTTCTTTCATGTTCATATGGTCAGGTGCAACGTTTCTTTATGTTGTTAAAAGATTTTGCCCGTTTCGTTCCCGAATTCGAGAACAAAAGTTAATTGAAAGTTGCTATGAACTTGATTGCGTCGACTTAAATTGCTCCATTTGCTAGTAGGTTGTTGATGAGTATTTATGTTGGCTGGGCTTGTTATAGTTTTAGGAAACTGTTAGTTTGAGCCCATTCAACAAGTAAACTGTTGAGACAACAAGTTATGTGACAGGCCCATTTCATGATAATATGCTATTGGCCCACCCCTTCTTTAATGACAAAGCTGACTACTTCCTTACTTCCACAACTAAATTCCCTAAAGCTCTCAGGCCTTGCAATAATCTTAGAGTAGTTTAAGAAAAATACCTTATAAACATCCGTAGTTCGTCTCAGTTGAGTAATGCCCTTTAGGATAGTTCGAGGTGCGCCGCGCCAAATAAAAATAACAATTGTGTGGCCCTCGTTAACCATTTCTTTAAAATATTTAGAATTCAGGACGTGCCATTTAGTAAATTTCCATGCCCTCCCGCAAAGATAATAACACGCTAGCTACTTTAGGCGCGTATTTTAATAATTTACCTTCCTAAATACGGGTGCACATTTATGTGACCCAAATCCAAATCCCAACAAAGTCAAAATATGTCAAAAACCACGGGTGCATTTATGTGACGCGGTTCGAGACGTGTTTTCACGACGTTGCAATTCTCTTAAAAATAATAATAAAACCGGTTCAAAGTCAAAAGCACATAGATTAAAACATGTACTAAAATCAAACAAATAAGCCAAATATGACAGTTTGAGCGACCGTGCTAGAACCACGGAACCCGGGAATGCCTAACACCTTCTCCCGGGTTAACAGAATTCC
>NW_017696755.1:0-3174 GCF_001879085.1 Nicotiana attenuata
TTTAACTAAAATCATACAATCCAACCTAGCCCATAAATCATAGAACCACATTGAACTTTCCGAAATCATACACAAGATCAGAACCTCACATCTATATTCAGAATAAGTCCGAACCAGCTGTAATAACCCATACATGTAACCTTAGGTGCAATCATATGATGTACCACATAACTCAAACACTCGAAACGATAACTTCTATTCACAGCAGCTGCACACAACACCCGAATACTGGTAGAAAACCTCTTATCAACTAAGGTCTTATTCCAACACTTCTATATACTGCTAATTATAAATGAAACATGCAATAAACCGTAACCATCTCTCAGGTCAACCATCTATGAAGTCACTTCCCTTTTGGCTAATACCACAGCGGATTTCCGAGCCGAACCTCGATATTATCCTTCCAACAAGCTGAAATCAAATATGTTCGCATTCATTAATGACCCCAACGATCACCTCGAATCCAACATACCTCCCTGGTGACATGACACATCAATACAGGCCTAAGCCACAACTTACATAATTCGCGCACCAATAAGAAACGGTCTAATATCCTCAAATCATGAAATGACCCCAGACGAAAGAGCTGTACCTCAAGATCATCAATACCATCACAACACAAAGCTGAGACCCGGTCTCACACCATAGAAATAGAACCCATGAATCTACCCCGAAAGGTCATATCTCCACATAGCTTCGCTGCAATGCGCGATCCTATCCAAACACTACTACACATGGAACACCTCAAGTCACTATGCTCAAAAATCGATAGCCACGCACAATTTGATGTCTGGAACCAAAGCAAATCATTACACCCACGGTGCAACAATAACATATACAACGCGAACCCGACAGGACATAACCAATTCACCATCCACCGAGCAACACCCAATTACTTTTCCCACTCAACTTCCACTATGAGACCCCAAATGAACCGCACCGTATGTACCCATAACCATCAAATCATAACGTCTCGCAACACAGAAATGTAACTCATAGTTCTCCCCAGATCACTAATAAGCTCAATAACGGTCGAACCAATCTAACCCTTAACAATACGATTCGGGGCCAACAAAGCCGACTCAAGCTAGAACACACATCCACATTAGCCTAACAACGAACTCTCAATCAAGGAAATCCTGAAGTTGATCCTTCCACTACTTTAACTCCCGCTAGTGCCATACGACACGGTGCCCGGCCAAAAGAACCACATCTGAAAAGTCCCTCACCACCGAAACTGAATCAATATGAGGAGCCTCAGCACTGACACCCATCACAAGAACCCAAATAAGAAAGGCAATCCTTCCCAACCGACCACTGGTTCTTCGAGACATAAGCCACTCTACTAGAACATACTCCGACGCACCTCGCCACTCAATCCGCTGCATACCGGTATAGTCCATAGTATAATTGTCCAGAATATCCCGATGCTGAAACGATCAGTCTAAATCCCCAACACCACATCCAAAAATCTGACATGCCAAGCATAGAAAGATCTACTCGAGCCTCCAAATCTCGATATTTACTAAACAGTGCCGATACACGCGATCCACAACCACAACATAGCCTGAACATGAGGACTTCTGATCTCCAACTCCGTATAGCACACGAATCATCGTACCTGATCCCAATTTTGCCGTCCGAAAGCATACCACACCTTAAATACCCCATCATTCCACGATAGATACTCTAAAATTTCTTTGTACCCCTAGCAAACCCGAATATTACCGGTCGATCTAACAAGAGGGTGCCGCAATACTACCGAAATTCCATCAACTTAATCACATTACCCTTTTTACTGAAACATAGACTCTCGTCAACTCATCCCCATCTAGCCAAGAACTTCCATTGATCCCAACTAGAAGAAAATCATTGCGCATCTCATGCCTTTCACACGCGTAGAAAATACAATCACGGTAGAATCAACAAGAACTCTCTCAATCCCATTTGCACAAACTAACCATCAGGACTGAATCCTTCTAACTGGACCAAGCTAAGCAAGCCATCAGAACCCAAGAGCATTCTGCAAAATACCTGTACGAAATCATTACCTCGAACACCCACAACGAGTTAATCATAACCTTACCATGCAGATTCGGTCTACTATCAAACCATTCCATCTATCTGAATTTCCTTCTGATTCATTTTCAACTTAATGCTCCCTCTTGCTGTAGTACCACAATCTCTCAAATCCCAGGATCACTACACGAGACCCAAGCACAAGACCACACTGTCTAGGACCCATAAGCCACTGAATACTCTCTCAAATATTACCAGAAACATCACGCTCCCGAATACTTTAATCTGAAGAACCCCCTGTGAATCCGAATCTGTTACCTTTATCTTCCTGATACTGATACATAGAACCCCATAATTAACCTAGAAAAACCACAACTCTGAACCTCTTCCAATGAAAACACAGTTTCTAACCACGCATGAAACTTTAAAATACTCGATTGTTTCCTGCAGAATCTTGAACACATTGGAACCATTCTCGAAAGTCATTCACTCTTACTCAACAACAAATTACCTGACCTAACGAACAGAACCACCCGTGCCTCATTGGCACTTCGATACCGCAAAAATGAAATCCTCATCCTAATACACCCAAGCAACTTACTGCTCTATGCACTTAGCATTCTCTACCAACAACAACTTGAGACATCCTGTGATTTCCTTACCCTATGAAGCATAATATAACCTTCGTCAACATCCTCGGTCTCAATTCCCACAAGTCATAACTGATTCACCCGCATGCCTCAAACTGGAACCAGCATAGCACCTAACCGTGCAATCAACTACTCACAGCAAACTTCCCCAGTTGGCTCAAAGCCGTAGATAAAAATACCTTCAATAACTCATAACACTTTTACCCTATTGACGCCACAATAATATAGTGAGATTAAACTCAAATCATTTATAAGTTGTGACAACACAGATCATCCTGTACTGTAACTCTTCTGCAATTCTCGCATTCATTCCCGCAACAGTTAAGCCCACTCTCTTAAGCGGCCCGAAATTCCACATTTCAACACATACTTTTCACTTACACATGAGATCTTCCAAAATACACATAAGGATCACACCACTTCAGAACACTTCGCAGGAAATAACCCACCTGCTTCGCTTCAATATAACATTTCTGTATACCTTCCACCGCCACTACACATTACA
>NW_017696756.1:0-3174 GCF_001879085.1 Nicotiana attenuata
CAACACTTCCGGCCTCGACATCGTCCCTGTGGTTATCCTTGTGCATTAGATGACTTTCTTCGATGCTACTTCTCTCCACAGAAATCCCAAAGTCGCACATCACACTCTCAGTACCCAGCTCCTCAAAATGCCCATCTACCCCCGCGAGCTTCCCAAAAACACCCCGGCTCAGGTTTCCGGCCCAATCCAGCATTTAAGAATGAGAGGTTACGAAAGAAGAAAGACTTCACTCCGTTGGGAGAATCATACGCCAGTCTGTTTCAGCGGTTAAGGACACTGGACATGTTGAAGCTGATTCAGATAAAAGTGCCGAACCCTCCTCCAAAGAAGTTCGATCCTTCTCAACAGTGCGCTACTGCTCAGGTGCCTTGGGGCACAACATAGAGAAATGGTGGAATCTGAAGAATGCAATTCAAAAGCTTACTGATGCAGGCGACATCGTCGTGCAAAATCCAGATGCAACAAACACTGGCCAAGAACCGTCTCCTGTGCACAATGAGACGCATATGGTGCGTATGATTGATCGTGAGAATGAGCCGGTAGAAGAAACCCAGAAGTAGTTTGCTCAGAACAACGTGATGAAGACTTGTGGAAATTCCAGCAATCTTGGTGTGAAATTCAGTGGCTAAGACGTCACGCTTGGTAATTGGAAAGACGCTCCATCTCTTGGAGTTTTTGGTGGTTTATTTTGTTGTCATTTCTGTTGTCCGAGTTATTTCAGGGTTGTAATCCGGATTTTGTCTTGTTACTCAAACCCTTCTATCCTTTCACTTTGCCTTGTTTGTCTCGTCGTAGTAGCTTGTGTAGTGCTGTTTAGGTTTGTTCAAGGGTTGTAACTCTAGTATAGTTTGCTTGTTTCGTTGCTTAAAGCCTTTCACCGTCAGTCTAATGCAATTCTCTGTTTCTCGCCATTTCTAGTCATTTTATCTGGTTCCTTTCTCCTTTTGCAATTCTCTTCATGCTGGTTCTGGTGACATGACATGCACGCATAATTCTCAGCCTGGTTTTATAAGTCAGTTTGGTAATGAAGCAATAAAACAATGTTAAAAATGTAAGGACAGTCGAGGGATTTTTGAAATCTCTTCAAGCCCAAATCAAGTGAAACTGGGGGGCAGATAGAACATAAATAATGTTAAAATGCATCATGCCGCATCGGTTTGAGGCCAAGGCAAGAGTGCCCCAGGTCTACAGGGACCGTTCGTGGTACCGAGATTGTTGTCCAATGGTGCTAGATATTTGACAAATACAGAAGGCAAATATGTGAATATGGTTAGTAATTCTGGTGCAATCAAAAGATGTTGTGTGTTTTCCTCAGCTTGTTTAACTGTGCAGTTTGTACTTGGTATGTTTTGAAGATTGGAATGACGAAGGCATTTTTATTCTGCTATCCAAACACTTTGTCCTTTGTTACCCCTTTGAGCCTCGACTATTTTCTTGCATACCCCTCTTTCGGAATCATTAATCAGACCCGCAAGTTCGAATGGGGAAGTAAATGGAGAAACAAGAGAAAAAAAACAGTGGAAAAGAAAAAGAAGAATAATAATAAAAAAAAAAGAAAGAAAACAAAAGAAGAGAGAAGAAAAGAAAAGAAAAAAAAAAGAAAAGAAGAGAAAAGAAAAGAAAAAGTAAAAAGAGAAAAGAGAAGAGAAGGAAAAGAAAAGAATGAAAAGAAAGGAAAAGAAAAGCGGAAGAAAGATAGCAACAACAAAAGTAGTCGCCTGAACTACGTTTGACTTGATTCCGAAAGGATACGTAGGCAGCCTCTCTCTGAGGTTCAGTCACACCAAAATAAAAGTCCAAAGTCCCCAAGGAAGAAACTGGGGCAGAAGTTGTGGTTGCTGTGAGAAATCTGATTCCGAAAGTTGTAACTTTAAACCCATGATTGAATTGTTTTGAGCCTTTGATACCCCTCCTTTCTAACCCTATCCAAAAGCCCACATCACGGTCCAAAAAAAGACCTTCCGATCAGTCTTCAAGAAATACCGAGGCAAGTGAGCAGAGGTACATCATATCAGGGGCAACACTCCGGTCCAAACGAAGAAAATGAAGAATGAGAAAGTCTTGTTGATGAGAATCCTCACGGGCACCCCCAAGGTGATGAAAGCTGAGAGAGATCAAAATGAGAGAGTCTTATTGGTAAAAACCTTCGCGGGCACCATAAGGCGACGGTGAGTTGATAGAAAAATCAAAATGAGAGAGGCTTGATAGTGAAAACCCTTCGGGCACTACAAGTCGAATAAGGATTGTGAATCGGATCGGGCAAGCGGAGCATTGAAGCCTAGTTTCACGGCAAAAGGTACAACAAGAGATGAACATCAGATTTGCTAAACAGAGTAGGCTGCAGGTGCATGTCAAGGTCGTTTGAGTCGGTATCCACATCTGATCGATTGTTACTCTGTAGGTTTCTTGTTAGGAATCGTCTCTTTCCATTACCCTTCACTCCAATCCTCCCACTTTGTTTTACTCCTTCGTCTTAAGTCGGTTGTGCAAAACAAGTGAGAAATGACATCAAAATCTGCCACCAAGCTTTCCAATTAAAACAACACGGCGCCTGGTGTGCACATAAAGGCGTCAAGCCAGGAGAAAACCGCAGGCACACTGAGTTGGCCACAATCAACATGCTTTGGGATTCGTGCGAAATACAAGGGTCTGATTTAGGAACAATGCAACAGATGAAGGGCTGGTATAACACAAAGTTTAGCATCAATTACACAAAGGCTCGGTATATGCACCCTTGAACAATGCAACAGATGAAGGGTTGGGTGAACAGCTCAGAGATATTTTCTGTGGTAAGATTGACAAAAGGTGGTTGAACAGTGACAAGCAGGGTCTTCAAGTGGAAATCAAAGTTATCAGGGCGAGTGAAGGAACAATAGATCTTGAGGCCAAAGCCGTTGATTTAAATCAGGAAAGAACAACATGTGCGCTGAGTTGGTAACAATCAAATATGCTTGGGAGTCCATGTGAAACACAAAAGTTTGGCACATATCAATTTAGGAACCACGCAGCAGACGGAGGGTGTTTTGGTGAACAGATTAGAGGTAGTCTCCGTGTCAAGGGTAGCAAAGAAAGTGGTTAGTCAATAAACAAGCAAGATCTTCGAAGAGGAATCAGTTATCGTGACAAGTGAAAGAACAATAAACTCAAGGCTAAAGCCAGTGGTCAAGAAAGAAC
>NW_017696757.1:0-3174 GCF_001879085.1 Nicotiana attenuata
TCTTGTTAGTCCCCTGTCAGTGCCTGATGAGACCTATTCCATCACCTGTTCCTTCTTCTGGTGCAGCTTCAGCTTGGGCTGTGACTTCATTTAAACCTTTTACCAGCCCAATAGCTTCATCTTAATGTTCCTATCTCTCAAAAAGAATGTTAGTTTCATCAAAAACTACATGTACACTTTCTTCTACACACATAGTTCTTTTGTTGTGCACTTTATAAGCTTTTCTATGTCAAGAATATCCAAGAATACTCCCTCATCACTTCTGGGATCAAACTTACCTAGGGAGTCCTTTCCATTATTGTGCACAAAGCACTTGCATCCACATGCCCTAAGATGGGTATATTTGGTTTTCTTCCTTTAAGTAACACATAGGGAGTCTTCTCTACAAGATGTCTAGTCATGCACCTATTAATGATGTAACATGCAGTGTTTACAGCTTCTGCCTAGGAGCTATGGGACAGTTTACTAGAAAGAAGCATAGTCCTAGCCATATCTTCAAGTGTCCTGTTCTTTCTTTCAACTACTCTATTTTGTTGTGGAGTCCTAGGGGAAGAAAAATTATGATCAATTCCATGCACATCACATAATTCAGCAAACTTAGCATTTTCAAATTCAGTTCCATGATCATTCCTAATTGATGCAAGTTGATTACCTAGTTGTTTCTGAGTTTTTCTAACAAAAGAAGTAAACATGTCAAATACTTCATCTTTAGATGTTAAAAACATTGTCCAAGTAAACCCAGAGTAATCATCAACAAGGACCATCACATATTTTTTACCACCTCTATTTAATGTTCTCATTGGACAACAAAGATCCATATGAACCAGTTCCATTGATCTGGTCGTGCTTACCACTTTCTTATATTTAAAAGAGGATCTTACCTGCTTCCCCCTTGCACAAGCCTCACAAAATTTGTCTTCCTTAAACTTGATGTTAGACAGCCCTATCACCAGGTCCTTGGAGACTAATTTGTTGAGTTGACTTAGACTTGCATGTCCAAGTCTTTGTGCCAAAGGAGGGGATCATTGTCCAACACACTTAAGCAGATGAGTTCATTTTCTGAAAGAGTGGACAGATCTACAATGTATATATTGTTTACTCTTTTTCCCTGCAAAACAATCTTGTCAGTGGTAAGATTTATCACAAAATATTTGGTAGAGGTGAATGCTACCAAGTTACCTCTGTCACACAATTGTGATACACTGATTTGGCTGTATTTCAAGCCATCTATCAAGTAGACATTCTCAATGGAGTGTGAGTCTGTCTTACCTACCTTTCCAACCCCAATGATCTCACCTTTCTTACCATTTTCAAAGGAGACATTACCTCCTTTGAGGTCCTCAAGTGAAAGGAACTGGTTCTTGCTTTCAGTCATATGCTTTGAGCAGCCACTATCCATGTACCATATTTGCCTGCTCCCTTTCACTTAGACCTGCAAAAGGAAATCAGGGGTTAGTCTTAGGAACCCAAACTAGTTTGGGTCCCTTTCTATATGCAAAAGGGTGAATTAAATTCTTTTTTGCCCATCCTGGCAGCCTATTTTTCCCTTGAACAAATATTTTGTTCTTTTGACTAGCCTTTTCTTTTGCAGTACACTCACTTTTGTAGTGACCAGTCTTACCACAATGTGTGCAGATTTTGTTCTCAAGAAGTATGATGTACTTGCTTTTGGGATCCCACTTAGGTGCAGGGGTCCCATAGCCAAGTCCTCTCTTATTGCTACTATGGTGTTCTTGTAGCCATGAAAGTGCATCAGAGGACTTATTCCATTTACAGGTTCTGTCTAGCTCATGCTTAACCTTGCTTAGATATTCTTTTAGGACTCTTATCTGCTCATCTCTATTGATACCCAATTTTTTCCTATATATTTTCAATATGCAAAATAACTTCAAAATAGCATATATATGCATATATAAGCATGTCCAAGCGTTTTATTAGTTTTTCCATAATTTTTAAGGTTTTTAAATTAATTTATTTCCCTTTTTTTCATCCATAAAATTCCCAATAATTATTTCCAAAATTATTATTTTGGTAATTCATTTATTGGATTTTCATATTTATGCCAAAATATGGTTAAGGTAATTTTTACATACTTTTACAATTTTATTTAGTATTTTTAAAGCTAAATTGCATATAATTGCAATATTAGCCCTTTCAAGGCTTAATTAGGTTTTATATTTATAAAATGGGGTCCTGTATTTTTAAAATTGTTAATTATATGTTATAAATCATTTTAGCTTTTTAAATTAATCTTCAGAAGCCATTTACTATTTTTTATAATTTAAAAAGGGGAAAATTGGCTATTTTAATAACAACCCATTTGTATTTCAATTTTAGCCTAAATTGAACCTCAATTCCCCAGCCTAATTTTAATTTAAACCCGACCTTTACCCAATTAAATCCTACCCAAACCCGGATCCCCACCTACCCCTTTTAATCTAGGCCGTTGATCATTCAGATCAACGGCCACCGTTTCACCTACCTAAAATAAACCCAAACGACCGCTAAACCTAAATCATTTCTACCAACCCGCCGCCCTTGAATCCCTTCTCCTCTCAAACTCTCTCTGAAACCTAAGGTTAACCCTAGCCGCCGCCACCCAAATCAACCCTAATTCCCTTTGATTCTCACCTAATCCATGGACTCTCATGGCTGTTTGAGGGGTGTACCAGTCTCCTATGGCTCCTGGTTGTTTGTTTTCGTGATTCCATGGAAAGATCTCAAAGAGATCTAACCCAGATCCTGCTCGACTTTTGTCTGTGGTCTTTTTCCGGCCATCCATGGCCGATCGAGTCGGATCCATGGCTTTTCCGGCTAGATCGATAACTTTTCGAAGTCTTTCTCACTTTTCTGGGTTCTCTGAAACCCTAGCTTTAAGAGCTTTTCGATTTTTCTTTCAGATCTGTCTTAGATCTATGCATATTATGAACTCCTTGGTTTTTTCTCAAAGTTTCTTCGATTTTCTTTCAAAGTGACTCTTCGTTTTCAACGATTAGGGTTTTCTCAACCTCTTTTAAAAGATCTCTTCTCCGGTTTTTAGTATTGTTTTATGATTTTACTATGGTTAAACGATTTGCTTATGTTTTCTTCTACTTGGTTCATCGTGTTAAAACCCTGGTATTTTGGTTTTATCCGGGTTTTGAGCTGTCTTTGTTTGTTTGTATTAATGCTTGT